>NW_018164530.1:701113-777843 GCF_001263595.1 Phalaenopsis equestris
CCCCACCCCTCCCCTCCCATCCCTTCCCTCTTCAAGTTCTTCTGCAACCATACCGACTTCTCCGACCTCTGCCTCAAATCCCTCGAAAATTCTCCCCCCGCCCTCAAATCACCCACCAACTCCACCATCCTCGCCGCCCTCATAAACTCCGTCGATGCCAAGACGCACGATGCTCTCTCTTATGCCCAAACTCTCACCATCAATCCCAACATCAATAGCAAGACCCGCGAACTCCTCCACGACTGCATGGACTTCTACGACGACGCTCCAAGGTGGGGGATATCGGCACTAGGGACGCGATGCTGAGCGCCATGATTAGCAACTTCGGCACCTGTGAGGATGGGTTTCAGGAGTTCAACATCAAATCTCCCATGCAAGATTGGTCCCGCACATTGCAGAGCATGACTGATAATTGTCTTGCCATCATTAACATGAACAGGAACGAGGGTCATTACTGAAAATTACAAAATATTACATTTTTATTTAGTTTAATTATTGTGTGGATGGAGTTTGATTAATTTGTACGTAGAGATAGATTGTTCTGTTCGGTGATGGAAGAGGGCAGGAAATTAATTACTGTGGCTATCGATGTTATCTTGACTTGTTGTTCTTCTCATTATTTCTCTTTGAGAAATTTACTATATACTAAAAAAAGCAAACAAATGGCTAAATTACTTATGTTGTGAGTTGATCTCACTCGGTCTCTGTGAAGACGACTTCCAACATTTTGTTTATTCCTATTTAACTTTATGATAGATTAATGTTGTTCTAAATTGTATGTATGTATGTGTCAACATGAATCTCAAGGGCATACGAGACAAGACGTGTGAAATGAGAGTCCACTAACAAGAGACTCGGAGGTAAAGGTGTCTGATAGGAAACGTCAATGTCAAGGTTAACCATGACGACCAAATGACTTAAACCTGAGCAGATCGTATGTGGCCAACCGTGACTCAAGGAGCCCTTATGATTTTTAAGCAAATGCTTTGGGCACCATAATTGGGGTTTGCACCGACATAACCGTGCTTTGAGGCGATCATTGCCAAGTCGACATCACCTTTAGTGTTCCCCATGCTGATGTTTGTTTTTGCATCATGGGGCTTTATATTGTCGATCTAAATGTTCTTGTAATGTAGACTGCAGACGAAGTTATCTCGCGTTGTGTTCATGCTTTAAGACTAAGGTCTGAGCAGACAAATTTTGTGCTGGAAACATTTTTATTTGGTGACACACAAGTGGAGTGCCTTCTCGAACTTCAGGGATGCATTTATGACCTCCACGGATGTCCAAGGTTTATTTCTTGCTCATATATGACCTTCTTGAGGTCCCATGAGGCTTGAAATCCCTTCGATGAATTTTTCTGAAAGCATAATTTATGTGGGGACCAGCGTGATCACACCTAAATTGGGCGTTTTCGCACCCAAACAATGGCGTGACCACGCCTAAATCTGGGAGAGGCATCCAAGTCCCTCGACCGACGTGACCACACCCAAAGGCAGCAGACATAACACACGACGTAATTACACTGGTTCTCGGGCATGACCACGTTGAACCCTCATCTCCGACACTTCTATGGTGTGATCAGGCTCGAGTTCGGCGTGGCCACGCCAGCTCAACCTGTTTGACAATTTCTGTCATCTGATCCTCAGATTTCTGTCGATGACACTGCTGTGACCGTTGGATAGTGTATTTTGCTTAGTTTTTCACCCAAAAGTGGACTCTATGGATACTTGGGCCTATAACAGATTGGTTAAAAGGCTAAATCAATGCCTTGAACCAAGGATTATCTTCCTAACGTAGGGGAGATGATTGGGCATCTGCTATCATCTAGAGGGGAGCTGAGGAAGAGTTTGGTGAGGAGATTTGGAGCTTTGAGAGATTTTTTCAACTTCTTCAAGGATAAGAAAACTTGGGAGCTGCTTTTTTCATCTTCTCTTCCGTCTTCTTCTTGTTTTTCATCAACCTCGTTGCTTTCTTCTTCCTCTCTGGTGATTCTTCATGAGTTGAGCCTAGGAGAGCTTCAACCTAGCATTTGAGAAGGAAAACTCTGGAGATCTCATCATCTTCTCCTGTGAGGAGAGCTTCCTCACTACTTTGGAGAAGAAATCCAGCGGTGTCGTCATCCTCTTTGGTAAGGAGAGCTTCTTAACCACTTGAGGGAAGGTGAAGGGCGACTCTGTCATCTTCGTCACAAAGGAGCTTGAACAAGCCCATCAAATGTGAAACCAACCACCGCATCGGTGAGATTTCTTGAACTCTCTTGATTATTCATTTCTACAGCCCCCTAGGACTAGATGTTAAAGGATTTAGAATAAGATTTTTGTGTGCTTAGAGGAAGTCCTATAGGAGTAGGTACTTTGCATTTCCTCTAAAAATTCAAAGATTGAAACTTATCTTCTTTTTTTTCTAGCCCAAAAATCTGAAAGTTGGGGTTGTATTAATCTCGTCATTTGCCTATGATTTCATCTGGATGGACGTTTGAAATCCACAGTTTGAAAAGACAAAGGAATTCCTTTGACCGCTGTTTTCTCGATCATTGAGAATCCTCCTTGCTAGTGATTCCTCATTTAGAGTCGTGCAAACAGAGGTGGGTGTCATATTGCCTCTCACAATATGATGTTGATACACCTCTCCACCCCGCACCCCAGGTCTCTCATGAGTTTGATAGGACGAGCATGATTCTTCGTCAGATCTAACTGAGCCTCGCATTGCATATGTTTGCATTTTTTGTTGTGTGCTTGGCATAACTTTAAAACATGCATAAAAAAAATCTTATTTTGCAAGTGTTGTTGATTGATCGCTTCCACCAGCTCGGTCGACACTCTCCTTCCATTTACTCGGTAGATTAGCCGCCTCTGGCCCGATCAACTTGATCGACACTTTTCATCGGTTCAATAAACCATTCTTTGTCGGTCGGCCGTCCTTACCTGATCTATTGTATTTCGTCGATCGATCGTCCTCTCGTGTCCAATCGACCACCTTTGTTGCTTTGACTGATCGGCTACAATCGACCCGATCATGTTGATCGACTCCACTTGAATGTTGCATCACTACATACTAGTTTCATACTGCTTGCATGAACACATTCATCCCCGCACCCTGTTGTGCACCTGTGAGCATATGTGTCATATGCTCCTAGCGGGCGTCTACACCCTACTTTGACACGTTCTTGCGTGTTTACCTCGTGATAGCCTTATGTCATCGTGCACACCGCCTCATGTGTTTGCATTCTCATTCGTGTACCTTTGCATGTTTGTCTACATAACATCTAGTATTTTCATGGCTGACATGCTTGTGCCTTTCTCGAGTCACTGCTCCTCTCACACTCTCTCGCCTCCTACGACACTGCTTCGGCCTATCATAGGCATCTTTCTCGAGTGACTGTTATTTCACACTCACTCTAAACACTCACGTTTCCTCTTCGGGAATGACTTCGCACATCAAGCCTACTCGACATGTGTTTCTCCTCACTGAGAAGAACGCCACCTCACTCTCTTTGTGTCTTGCACGCATACCATTTTTTTTCCTATGGCATCATTTACATGCCATGGGAATCCCACGTCACATAACTTGGCATGAATCACACTTTAAAGTCCTCTTGGTTCTCCAAGTATGCGATGTGTGTCCACGTGTGCGCATGACTACCGCCAAGTATGGATCATGCTCCAAAGGCCTCTGACTCCATTCTGTGTGCAAGTCATATGCCCCATAACATCACCTCATTATGTCATATGTCTTGAGTTTTGCATTTGCATTTATGCAGTAGCAACACATTCATCATGGGTATATGTTACCATATACTTTGGTGAATGTTTGTTATCTTGTGATCGCTTCTACTTTGACAGAGTGGTCAAGACGCACTAGATCACTTTGCATTTGCATGCATTCCCTAACTGTCTCGACAACAAATCAGACTTGTTAGCCGAGTGACCATTCGCTTGTCCCGACGTGGTAGCGATTTTTGCCTGTAAGGATGCCTCGACAGGCAATGCTAGCTATCACACTGTGACTAGCCCACATATCCTGTGCTATGAATCTAAGGGGTCTAATAAGTGCCACTTAGAATTTTTTCTTTATTAGGACCTACCTTAAAGATATACAAAATTATATTTTTATTACTTGTATACATCATTTTTTCAAAAACCTATTTTATAACTATTTCTTATAGTTTAAACCATACATAATTTCAACCTTTTGAAATTTAAATTTTTTTATAAAACTTGCACCAGCAGTATCTCTTAAAATTCTTGGATCCTTAGGATAGGTTTAGAAACGACCCCATTAAAACATACGCCAGTCTTTTTTCCTTAACTTTTCACTCACTTAAATGTTATGATAGGACACTCAACACTAGATGACGTGCTAGGTTAGGACTATGATGCTAGGTAGTCCTTTTGATGTTTTGGGTATAGTTCTATGTGGTTAGGTTGCCCTAGTCAGACATCACTTTGTGTGTTTATTAGTGTTTAAGACATGCACACTAATACTTTAGAAGCAATTTTCTTGTAGGGAGCCATGTCCAATAAGGGAGGAGCAATAATGATTTATCTAATTACAATTTCAACAGACCCTGCTTAGCTCTCCTCCCACCGGACATGGCTCGCGATGTTGCATGTAGATAGCTTTATTCTAACATCATTTTCATGTAGGTTGAGTTTTGTTTTTTTTTTACTTTCCTTGTATACTTTTAGAGTTTTCAGAAGAGTCTTGTATAGAATTGTGCTTTGGGTGGGTGGCCCAACGGACTCACCATAAGCCCGCTAAGAATGAGCGGGCTTGATTGTGGAAAAATAGAAATTTAACGCGCCCGGCTCAAGCCTGCTTTGACTTAATTAAAGCCCGATTCAGCTAAACCCGACCCGCCCACTAAAGTCCCATCCCGAAATAAAATTTATCAACCCATGACCCCGTTTGATTTGAAACTTTACATATCTTAGTTTGGCATGACGCTCCTATTTCTTAAGTTTTTTTTGCAGATCCCTGCCCTAACCTCTCACTTTCGAGTCATGGACTCTTGAAGCTCCCCTGCCTCTCCTTCTCATGATTCTCAAATGAATGAAACCAACATGACTGGCGCTACTGTTGCACGTCCTCCCCAGTCCAATCCACAGTTAGTGGCTAGCCCTTCACTTATTTCATGCGCTACCACAAGTAAACATTTTTGCTTAGAAACCTTTATATGCTCTTTCGAACCTGAAGACACAAGCCCTAACCCTCACTATTTTTAGATGCCTTTTTTTAGGTATGTGCATATGTTATTTATTGAACATACACTCTTAACCTATCATTGCAAGGTTTACCTTACGTAGGCTCTCCACATTTTGTGTTTTCTATTGTTTGTCATTTTGTTGTATGTCCATTATTACCTGATTCATCTCCTCTTTGAATCACCGATCTAATTTGGGAGGGAGATGTATTTGAATGGGGGAAGTGCATGACAATCGACGAGCTGACGACACCTAAAACAAAAGAGAGAAAAACAAATGAAAACAGTGATTCACCCCTACCTCATAGCCTATTTAGACTTTGGAAGCATATTGTGGACCTTATAAGTTGACTTGGTTGTTTCCTAGGCCTTATTCGCCGATGAGCCGTCACTCATTAGGATTGTGAGAGACTCACTATTTGCTATGTGGCTTAGCGAGAGCTTTAGAGACATCATGACGCTTCTATGAAATAACCATCATTCGTGACACCCTCTCACTGGTCATCACTTAAATGTAAATAAGACTTCTCTAATCGAGAGTATTCTTGGGAGCAAAATAACTTCAAAAATTTTATTATGTATGAAGTGGATTTTATAGTATTTGTGGATAATTGTACCTGAGTTTCTAGATTTAGGTTGACCTAAAATATATTGCATATATTGTTGGACAATAAATAATGAATACTGTTGTATGATGGAAAGATTGTTGCAATAGAGTAATAAATTATCATTTTAGCATTGTATGAGGATTCAAGCGCATACTTAAAAAAAATAAAACAACTAGTAGAGACACCAAAAATTTTTATGTGGAAATCTCGAAAAGAAAAAAATCGCAGAGTCTAACGTAATTGAATAAATCAATCATAACTTGGTGATTACAATTACAATCTCTTGTGCCAATGTAGAAAATTGTTAAATAATCTTCCGAGCTATAAATTCAATGAAAGGATGAATTTATTGCAAGAAATGGGAGGCGACTAATAGTAATGGACGAAAGCTGACGAGTCGTGGTCGATGATGATTCACGGCGACCGACGGCAGCATAAGTGATGTTGAACTTCAGCTCCTTATACAAGCTTCAGTTTTCTTCAAGCACCAAACTCCAAGCTCTTTGTTTCTCCTCTTTCAAGAGAGGTAGAATTTGATTTATAGAGTCTAGGTTGAATTAATGAAAGAATATAAACCACTTTGATTGAACGGCTTAGAGAAAATCCCTTGATCAGATAGAGTTTGATGAACATTTGAGTGACTTAACGATGTCATAGTTTAGCGATCTTTGGCTCGTCAAATTTATCTTATCATATCACTCGATTTTTTTATGAGCTCGTCGGATTCAACATCTATTTGACCTTTTAAATATGTTTGAAAACATTCCAAAAATAATTTAATGCCTTGATCGAGGCTTATTTTGGTTCAGATTGATCTAATTTTGGTACTGTGGGGGTCCGTCTTGTCGAGCTGGTCAGTTTGACTATAAGTTTGTTAAAATTAGACTTATGTGTGTCTTTTAATAAAGGATTGATCGTTTCTTGCTAAAAAGATTTTCTCGAGATCCATATCATGCATTGAGATTCGTGTTGAATGTTGGAAATTTGTTGATGGCATGTCAAATACATTGCATGAAATAGAAAATTAAATTATTGGGCTTATAGTCCAATGGTAAGGTTAATTTTTCAAACAACTTTGCTTAATTGATTGATTGGAACATATATTGTCAAATTAACTGCCTACATGTGCGAGTGAATTCACTTGCCGAGTTTGTGGGATGAATTGTGTTGAACCCAAATTTGTCCTTTGGCTTGTGCCAAAGGGATAGACCACAGAATCCAAAAGAAGAAGAAAGAGAATGAGAAAAATAGGGGGAGAGAATTGCCCCGCGGGGGGTCAAAGAGAGGTGTTATGGCCAACTTTTTTCCACATAACTTGAATGTTACAAGTGAAGAAAGAAGAAAAGAGTTCTCTTTTACTGGGAGTTGAGAGAGACAAAGAAAGAGCTCCCCTTGTTTTAAGAGGAGTTTTGAGGGGGTATCGTGGTCATTTTCCTTGCTTAGATCCTGAAGCATTCTCGTCGCCAGAATATTCGACATATGGTGGCCGGCCCAAGCAGTCGACCTTCAGTGGCTTGCCCTTAGTGGCCGGTTGGTTGGGTATGGTAGCGCAGGTGCTAGCGACAGAGAGCTTATTTTTGGCTACACTAATTGGTTTGTTGAATTTATCAATTTAATTGATTGATTAAGTTATCTAGCCAAATTAATGTATTGTACCAACATGTCGAATCAGAATAAACTGACAAATGTGCGCGATATCTATTGAGTCAACATAAACCATTTTAAGTATAAAAGTTCTAAGAAGGGTGGATATGAGTCAAATCATAGATATTATTTTCTAATAATTTAAGCTCAATACAAACACACATAGATAGACATACTAAACACATAAATTTCAACAACCTCCTACAATACATTATTAAAATCTTTGCATCAACAAATTAGTATATAACATTTATCGTTATATTGTTTCAAGATACATACAACGAGCAACAATTTTTTTATAAGAAATAAATATGACAACTCTTATTTTCAATTTTTTCTTGAGATATTTAATCACCCTTTTACCTTTAAAACAATGTTTCCATTTCACTTTCTTTATTTAACTTTAGTAAAGTAAAATTTCAGTTCATGTGGACTGCGTTTCGGCGTGGAGCGAGATCTTGTGAGTTAGATCGCCGATTTCTAAGTTATGATCGCCCATCGCAATCCTTCTAATCCCGTCATTACCAGCGAAGCTTAATCCCGCGCACATGTCCACGCCCAATTTCGCACGAGTTGTTTCTCCGGATGCCACGTGGACCTTTTCAAACGCCACGAGCTGCCGGTGTGGGAACCATGCCTCCGCACCAATTGACCTCGTCCAATAAATCAGTACGGAATGAACCCCATCTAAATCACCATTGTTGGTGATATCCACGTGGACGGGCACGATTAATTCGCTGCATCGAGCTTGGCTGACTGGAACGGCCCAGACGGAAGCAGTCTGATAACGGCTGTCAAGTCTAACGGCGAAGTCCGCCGGAGCGTGGGCGATAGCATAAGCAAATTTGGAGTAGCTGAGGCCATGACCGAAGGGATAAACTACCGGCCCGGTATAGAATCTATAGGACCGGCCCGGGTATCCTCGGGCCGGGTCGGCCCGCATTCCCATGTCGGTCATCGGTACTCTGTCAGCAAAGTGTTGAGGGTACCACGTCATCGGCAATCTCCCACCTGGATTATAAGCTCCAAAAAGGACGTCTGCGATGGCTTGCCCGCCCGATTGGCCGGGATAACCCGCCCAAACGATTGCGGGTACCCGCGGGTCATCCCGGGCAAAGGAAATATCTAAAGAACCGCCGGAGATGAGAACGACGATGACCGGGCTGCGGGAGGCCGCGGCTACTTTCTGAACTAGCTCCCGTTGCCTGCCGGGGAGGAGGAGGTTTTCCCGGTCTATACCCTCCGCCTCGACTGCTTGGTTGAGCCCAACAAAAACGATGACGGCGTCGGCTTGCCCGGCGGCGTCCACGGCCGAATCGATAGGCTGATTCGGACCGGAACATGCAACATCGATGCAGCCCGGCTCATGAACAGTTCTGACGTAGCGATTGATTCCTTCTAATGGCGTTATGTAGCCGCACGGTATGCCTGGACCGATTGTAAACATTTAATTTATTTCGGATTAAAAATTAATTTTTTTTAATATTTGAAGCAAAAAAAAAATGAATTTTTATTTTTTATTTTTTTTATTTTTACCGGCATAGTTTCCGATCATTGTTTCGGTGACGTTGGAGTTAGGGCCGATGACGGCGACGGAGCGGAGGGTGGAAGGGCGGAGTGGAAGTTTGGGGCCCTGGTTTTTGAGGAGGACGATGCCTTGGCGGGCCGCATCGAGGGCAAGGTATTGATGGGCCGGGATGCAAACGTTCTTTGGGCCGAGATTGCCGTAAGGCTGAGAAGAAGGGTCGCCATCGAACATTCTGAGCCTCATTTGTACAGTTAGGGTGTTCGCCAGCGCGTTGTCGACGTCAGACATGTTGAGCTTGCCTTGCTGGACCGCGCTTCCAATGTACTGGGCGAAATATGGGCCACAGTCGAGATCCAGTCCTAATCTCACAAAAATATTTAATCTGTTAATATTTTATTAATTTTTGTTTATCTAGTTATTAAGTATTGTAATCACAATTAGGAGCTAACTCTAAAAGCATATTCCATAAAGTTACCAGCTTTGATTGTTACGGCCACGGCGTCTTCTGGAGTGGCTGCATAGCGCTGGTTGTTTAAGATGACGCCTACGGAGTCACAATCCGATACAATATATCTGCACATGCACATGCACATGAATGGAAGAATACTTTTTATTATTTCCAAGCCATTTATATATATAGAAATAGAAATAAATTGAATAATGATGAGTGATGATGGACCCGCTGAGACCCCATTGTGTTCGAATGGTATTACGAAGGAGATTTGGGTCGGCACAAGTGGGGACTCCATTGACTTCATTAAAAGAGCACATGATGCTCGCCGCCTTTCCTTTCACCACACAGGCCTTGAATGGCACCTCATATGTGTCCTCCATGTCCTGCTTACTCACCTGCACGCACACACATATATATTTAATCAAATTAATTATAAGATTAAATTGACATATTTTAGTAATTAGTGTTAAGAACCTCAGCACTAAAGTGGAAGCGGTCGACGCCGTGCCAGCTGTCGAGATCATAGGCGGTGTGGTGCTTGCAGCAGGCGGCGACTTTGAGGTGGAGAAAGCGGCTGCGGCCGCCCGGGGGGGGGTGGGGGACTGACTGCGTATTTAGCGGATAGAGTTGGATCCTCTCCCGGAGTCTCTTGGCCACGGCCCCACCTAGGATCACGATATATGTTCACATTCGGGCTCCAGTAGGTGAGCCCCGCCTGCCCCCCGTTATACATTGCCCGCCCTTCTGTTGACACAACCTGCATCCAATCATCAATTCCATTTTATTGTCACAATGCTGATCTCATATCACAAACAAAAAAAGGTAGCATTTGGAGGAAGCTTACCCTTCCGATTCTGTTCCAGAGGGAGGCATTGAAGGAGGCGGCAGTTAAAATGACCTGAGGGAAACTGGTGGCGCCGGGAAAATCGCCGCCGAATATTACACCGTGGCCAACATAGGAAACGCCGTGGAGAGCCTCCGACCACCAGTTATATCCACCGATTCCCAGACGCGGAACAGCCTCCGCTTGGTCAACCAGCAGCTTTGCCTTCTCCTCCAACGTCAGCCGTCCGATTAGATCCCTAACGCGAACCTTTATGGGTAGATTTCGATGGCAGAATCGCATCGCCGCCGTCTCCGGCCCCCCACAGGCGAACGCCGGTCGAGTAGATTCGATGCCGGAGATGAGAGTGAGGAAGAGTAAGAGCAGAAATAGGAGGGGAGGGGGAGATTGGTGTTCAGCCATTTCTAACTTGAATCGAAATGGCGGCCAAAGAGCTTATTTATACGTTGAAATTTTGAAGATTATTTACAATTATACCGTGGACGGGTAGATCCATAAATTGTTAAATAGAGAGAGAGTGTCCGTGTCACGCTTCCGCGTCTCATCCATATAAATCTATTAAATCCAAAAAAAAAAAAAAAAAAAAAAAAAAAAAAAAAAAAGTTTGGTGTGATGCAGTTTGTGAGGATATTTACATCATAATTTTTAATAAATTACATTACTTTTATTTGATGATAATATTGTTTATTGATCGTACAATAACTTTGATAATGATCTAATTTCTCTCCTTAATTAGGTAAAAAAAACCCATATTTATGATAAGGTGATTCTAAATTTAGTATTTTGGATGACTAATTTGAATTTTTTTTTTTCAAATTAATGATTAATGTCAGAAAATTTGAATGAATACTAAATTGATTGCATCTATTTCATAATTATACATCTTACATTATATTTTCGATCGACATAGACTAACAATTCTGTCATTAAAAAAAAAATAGATGTTTAGTCATAATGACAGAATATTTGGTTAAGTTTGGATTGGCCTTAGTTTGTTTAGAGTCATAAAGATCTTTATAGGCCATGAATGTCAGGGCTCATTTGAGTTGGGTTTAAGGTTGGAATGAGCTTAGGATTTTACGAAGAGTTCTCTGTGCTCCTAGAATTACGACGTGGCTTAGCTCTTTGTGATTCTGCAAACACTGCTTAGCTCTCCTTCTACCGAACATGGCTTACGACCTTGAAAGTATGTAGCTTTATTCTAACCTCATTTTCACGCAGCATGAAATTTTATTTTTACTTCCCTCATGTACTTTTTAGAGAAGAGTTCTGGATAGACCTGGGCATTAGGCGGGTTGTCCGACAAACTCAGCTAAGCCTGTTGATAATGGGCGGACTTGGTTGAGAAAAAATAGAAATTTGGCAAGCCCAGCCCGACCCGAGCTCGCTTTGACTTGGTCAATGCCTGACTCAACAAACTCGGCACACCCACTAAAGACCTGACAAAAAAAAAAATCCTAAAATAAAATTTATCAACCCATGACCCCATTATGTTGCAAAGTTTCAATTTAAAAGTTAATATTCCTGATTCTTTTAAAACGTACTTTAAGCTCTCCGTTCTTCATCCTTTTGTGAAGCTGCAATTTAAAAAATAAACCTTTGAAATAGTAGAGCAAATTATGGGAGTCTGCCTCCAATCCATATGCTACGTTTCGAAGAATAAATTACAACTGAAGGCTTTGATCAAACCGCTCGAAGAAGAATGCCGCAAAATCAAAGTGTTTGTGCGTGAGTTCCCTCTATGCATGATTCTTCTCAATGATGATGTACTCCTAAAATCAGGATTTCTTTGATTTTATCTACACTCACTATAAGTTTCTTTATAAAATTTGCTTCTTTCTAGTTAATTTGTAATTTTTGCTAGTGATCAATCAACCAAAACATGAATACGAAGAGAAAGTTGAGCATGAAGAGTTGGAATGAGAGAACAACATCGACAACATGAATTGGACGGGCCACGATCAAAATTGTAACACTAGTTGTAATGATCACAGTAGCAATTGCATAGACGCTTTCTACGAAGTATTTTTATATAAAAACTAAAAAATAATTTCTTAACATTTAATGATTTATTTGGGGGGTCTCACATCTCATGAATATCAAAAGTGCACAAAATCAATGCTCTAAAAATGCATTGCATTCATCCCATGTAATTAGAAATTGATGTGTGAATCCAAATGTGCTAAACTTGACCAACTGTGTTTGGACAATTTCACTTGTACATTTGATTGGAGAAACAAAGGCCGGTATGAGTGAACTTTTATGAATTTAGTTGCATAATTTTTGCTAACTAAACTAAATATCTCGTTCATAAAGAAATGTTTCTTCACTGTTGACCTCATAAAGAAACATTTCAAGTAGGGTTGGATTTGAGACGAATTATAGATATTATATTCTAATTTGAGATAGATAGAGACACACATATGAACACATATTATACACATAAAAACCAACAATCTCCTACAGTAAATCATTGCATAAAAAAAAATAGTATATAATATTTATCGCTATATTGTTTCAAGATACATACAATGAATAATTATTTTCTTTTAATCTTTGCATCTGAAATAAATATTCTTTTTTTCTTGAGATTTTTAATCGCACCTTTATTTGTAAACAATGTTCCAATTTCACATTTTTTTCATTTTAGCCTACGCCGGAATAATTTCGGCGTGGAGCGAGATCTTGTGAGTTAGATCGCCGATTTCTAAGTTATGATCGCCGATTGCAATTCTTCTAATCCCATCATCATCAGCGAAGCTTAATCCCGCGCACACGTCCACACCCAATTTCATGCGAGTTGTTTCTCCGGACGCCACGTGTACCTTTTCGAACGACACGAGCTGCCGTCGTGGGACCCATGTCTCTGCACCTATTGGCCTCGTCGAATAAATCAGTACGGAATGGACCCCATCCAAATCTCCATGGTTCGTGATATCCACGTGGACGGGTACGATTAATTCGCTACATCGGGCTTGACTGACCTGAACGGCCCGGACGGAATCACTTGAGTTCGCAACAGCAGTCTGAAAGCTGCCGTCAATTCTTACGGCGAACTCGGCCGGAGCGTGCGCGATGGCATAAGCAAATTTGGAGTAACTGAGGCCGTGACCGAAGGGGTAAACTACTGGTCCGGTATAGAATCTATAGGACCGGCCCGGGTATCCTCGGGCCGGGTCCGGCCGCATACCCATATCGGTCATCGCGACTTTATCAGAAAACTGTTGAGGATACCACGTCATCGGCAATCTTCCCCCGGGATTATATGCTCCAAAAAGGACGTCTGCGATGGCCTGTCCGCCCGATTGGCCTGGATAACCCGCCCAAACAATTGCAGATACCCGCGGGTCATCGCGGGCGAAGGAGATATCTAAGGAGCCGCCGGAGATCAGAACGACGATGACAGGGCCGTGGGAGGCGGCGGCTGCTTTCTGAACAAGCTCCGGTTGCCTGCCGGGGAGGAGGAGGTTTTCGCGGTCTAATCCCTCGGACTCCACTGACTGGTCGAGCCCAACAAAAACGATGACGGCGTCGGCCTGCCCGGCGGCGTTCACGGCCGAATCGATAGGCTGATTCGGACCGGAACATGCAACATCGATGCAGCCCGGCTGATGAACAGTTCTGACGTAGCGATTTATTCCTTGTAATGGCGTTATATAGCCGCACGGTTTGCCTGGACCGATTGTAAATGGTTGGCTGGTTAATATTTAATTTATTCCAGGATTAAAAATTAAATTATTTTTATATTTGAAGCAAAAAAAAAAAAATGATTTTTTTAAATTATTTTTACCGGCATAGTTTCCGATCATGGTTTGGGTGACGTCTGAGTTAGGGCCGATGACGGCGACGGAGCGGAGATTGGAAGGGCGGAGTGGAAGTGTGCGGCCCTGGTTTTTGAGGAGGACGATGCCTTGGCGGGCCGTATCGAGGGCAAGGGATTGGTGGGCAGGGGTACAGACGTCCTTTGGGCCGAGATTGCCGTAAGGTTGTGAAGAAGGGTCGCCATCGAACATTCTGAGCCTCATTTGTACAGTCAGAGTGTTCGCCAGCGCGTTGTCCACGTCAGATATGTTGAGCTTGCCTTGCTGGATCGCGCTTCCCAAGTACAGGGCGAAAAATGGGCCGCAGTCTAGATCCAGTCCTAATCTCACAAAAATATTTAATCCGTTAATATTTTTATTCAGTGAAGTCAAAGTCCAATTTTTCATACATTTTTAAACAATTATCGCACTGGTCAAAATAATTTTTTTGGAAAAGATAAACGCTGGAACTCAGCTTCTTCTAATTATTTAGTATTGTAATCAATATTAGGAGCTAACTCTAAAACCATAGTCCATAAAGTTACCAGCTTTGATTGTAACAGCCACGGCGTCTTCTGGAGTGGCTGTATAGTGCTGGTAGTTGTAGAGGACGCCAACGGAGTCACAATCCGATACAATATATCTGCACATGCACATGAATGGAAGAATATTTTTTATTATTTCCAAGCGATGAATAATAAATATATATAGAAATAGAAATAAATTGAATAATGAAGAGTGATGATGGACCCGCTGAGACCCCATTGTGTTCGGATAGTATTACGAAGAAGATTTGGGTCGGCACAAGTGGGGATTCCATTGACTTGATTATAAGAGCACATGATGCTCGCCGCCTTCCCTTGCACCACACAGGCCTTGAATGGCACCTCAAATGTGTCCTCCATGTCCTGCTTACTCACCTACACACACACACACACACACACACACACATATATATATCTCAAATTAATTAGAAGAATAAATTTAAATATTTTAGTAATTGGTGTTAAGAACCTTAGCACTGAAGTGGAAGCGGTCGATGCCGTGCCACTTGTCGAGATCATAGGCGGTGTGGTGCTTGCAGCAGGCGGCGACTTTGAGGCGAAGAAAGCCGCTGCGGCCGCCCGGGGGGTGGTGGGGACAGCCGATCTGAACAAGCTCCGGTTGCCTGCCGGGGAGGAGGAGGTTTTCGCGGTCTAATCCCTCGGACTCCACTGACTGGTCGAGCCCAACAAAAACGATGACGGCGTCGGCCTGCCCGGCGGCGTTCACGGCCGAATCGATAGGCTGATTCGGACCGGAACATGCAACATCGATGCAGCCCGGCTGATGAACAGTTCTGACGTAGCGATTTATTCCTTGTAATGGCGTTATATAGCCGCACGGTTTGCCTGGACCGATTGTAAATGGTTGGCTGGTTAATATTTAATTTATTCCAGGATTAAAAATTAAATTATTTTTATATTTGAAGCAAAAAAAAAAAAATGATTTTTTTAAATTATTTTTACCGGCATAGTTTCCGATCATGGTTTGGGTGACGTCTGAGTTAGGGCCGATGACGGCGACGGAGCGGAGATTGGAAGGGCGGAGTGGAAGTGTGCGGCCCTGGTTTTTGAGGAGGACGATGCCTTGGCGGGCCGTATCGAGGGCAAGGGATTGGTGGGCAGGGGTACAGACGTCCTTTGGGCCGAGATTGCCGTAAGGTTGTGAAGAAGGGTCGCCATCGAACATTCTGAGCCTCATTTGTACAGTCAGAGTGTTCGCCAGCGCGTTGTCCACGTCAGATATGTTGAGCTTGCCTTGCTGGATCGCGCTTCCCAAGTACAGGGCGAAAAATGGGCCGCAGTCTAGATCCAGTCCTAATCTCACAAAAATATTTAATCCGTTAATATTTTTATTCAATAAAGTCAAAGACCAATTTTTCATACATTTTTAAACAATTATCGCACTGGTCAAAATAATTTTTTTGGAAAAGATAAACGCTGGAACTCAGCTTCTTCTAATTATTTAGTATTGTAATCAATATTAGGAGCTAACTCTAAAACCATAGTCCATAAAGTTACCAGCTTTGATTGTAACAGCCACGGCGTCTTCTGGAGTGGCTGTATAGTGCTGGTAGTTGTAGAGGACGCCAACGGAGTCACAATCCGATACAATATATCTGCACATGCACATGAATGGAAGAATATTTTTTATTATTTCCAAGCGATGAATAATAAATATATATAGAAATAGAAATAAATTGAATAATGAAGAGTGATGATGGACCCGCTGAGACCCCATTGTGTTCGGATAGTATTACGAAGAAGATTTGGGTCGGCACAAGTGGGGATTCCATTGACTTGATTATAAGAGCACATGATGCTCGCCGCCTTCCCTTGCACCACACAGGCCTTGAATGGCACCTCAAATGTGTCCTCCATGTCCTGCTTACTCACCTACACACACACACACACACACACACACACATATATATATCTCAAATTAATTAGAAGAATAAATTTAAATATTTTAGTAATTGGTGTTAAGAACCTTAGCACTGAAGTGGAAGCGGTCGATGCCGTGCCACTTGTCGAGATCATAGGCGGTGTGGTGCTTGCAGCAGGCGGCGGCTTTGAGGCGAAGAAAGACGCTGCGGCCGCGGTGGGTTGTTGGAGACCGCGTACGTAGCTAGCGGCGTATTTAGCAGAGAGAGTTGGATCCTCTCCCGGAGTCTCTTGGCCGCGGCCCCAACGAGGATCGCGATATATGTTCACATTGGGGCTCCAGTACGTAAGCCCGGCCCGCCCCCCGTTATACATGGCCCGCCCTTCTGTGGACACAACCTGCATGCAATAATAATAATGAGGGAAACTATTATTTTCTACATAAAATTAGAATAATAATAAATGTAGTAATCATCGTTGCAGCTGAAGCCAGATTCCTTTCCCCATGTGATCCCTAGCTAATTCAAGCCTTTCTTCATATCCTCTCATTAATAATGCCCATATTCAGCTCCCTATTGTCTTTTATTTTGCTTCACTAAAAAAGAAAAGGCTATAAAACAGCAGAACGGTACAGTTTGTACAGGCTGTATGGCAAGTGAAGTTGATGGTGGGTGGTGGCAAAACTGGTAATTAATGGAAGCAAGCAGCATTAGGTATAAGATGGGAGACTAATGGTGGTCTGTAATCAGAATATCATATCATTCTTGGTTGGCAGATAAGATAGAGCCTTATAAAGGACAAGTTTTCCGTTGAAAATTTTTTCATCAAATTTAATTGATTAAAATTAATTATTAAACTTATATTAAAAAAATTATAATATATAAGAAATTAATTGAAGTTTGAGTAGAAATATTAGCAATGTAAATTCAAAAAAATTAAACAATTGCTTGTTAATAGCTTAATAAGAATATAGTAATAAATAACAAATAATAAATATGAACACAATGATTCTAAATGAATTCATAAATACTTATATCATAAAGTTTGTTCATATTAATAAAAATCTGTCACACTTTCATATACAGCTATACTATCATTTGTAGGAAACTTTGGTGGTAGCTTACCCTTCCGATTTGCTTCCAGAGCGAGGCATTGAAGGAGGCAGCAGTTAAGATGACCTGAGGGAAACTGGTGGCGCCGGGAAAATCGCCGCCGAATTTCACCCCCGGCCCAGTGTCGGAAACGCCGTGGAGAGCCTCCGACCACCACTCATATCCACCGATTCCCAGCCGCGGAACAGCCTCCGCGTTGTTAACCAGCAGCCGTGCCTTCTCCTCCAAAGTCAGCCGTCCGATTAGATCTCTAACGCGAACCTTTATGGGTAGATTTCGATGGCAGAATCGCATCGCCGCGGTCGCCGGCCCCCCGCAAGCGAACGCCGGTCGAGCGGACTCGATGCCGGAGATCAGAGTGAAGAGGAATAAGAGTAGGAGGAGGAGAGATTGGTGTTCAGCCATTTCCACCATTTGATTGCGCGCGCGAATAGCATGAGTCGAAATGGCGCCGAAAGTCGTTATTTATAAGTGTGAAGCTGAGCTGATGACGGCGACGAGTACGTAGCGTAGATGGGTTTGAAGATTATTTACAATTATACCATTTGGTGGTAGATATATAATTTGTTATTTTTCAACTAAATACAGAGAGAGAGAGAGAGAGAGTACGTGTCACGGCTTTGCTTTATCTTTCGCCTCTCATCAATATGAATCTATATATATATATATATATTGATATATAGTTTTAACTTTTTATTTAAAATGAGTTGCATGGATATGTTAACGCAACTAAGCGTCAGATAACCACTGGGAAAAGTAATAGCTGAAGCGTTGCATGCAAAGAACAAGAAGTGGATTGGACTTTATCCCAATTAGTTGGGGAGAAAAGTACTGGTAATTAATGATGTTGACGGAAGGAGTATTGGAAGAGCGGAGCGTGTGGTAGAACTAAAAGACCAAATATATTTTTATGAATTTTATGTAAAAGTAGACTTTTAAATACTTTTTAACACATTTTAAGTTTATTGGCAAATAAATTGTGAATCAACCTTCTATTTAAAAAAAATATCTGAGGAAAAAATAAAAGAGGTGGTGACAAGTGTGGGACATAATATATAAGTGGGCACATTGTGTTGAAGGATAAAGAATAAGTTTTTGTATCTTCATGCACTCAACAACATTTTTATGAACATTCTATCCTAGCCATGTGAAGAACTTATATTTTGAAGCTTGAGGGCTTCGCTTTTTTTATTTTTTTTTAATTATTTTATTTCAACTTTCATTTTGCCAGCTATTACTTTGATTCTATATATTTAGGGTGATATGTGGATAAAACTTTTTATATTATGTATAGTTATATAAGATTTTTAATAAAAGGCCACCATTCTTTGAAACGAGACATTTTCTAAGAGCCCACTTGCATGTTTGCAGACAAAATCAACTTAAAATTAATATATATATATATATATATATATTAATAAAATACGATTTATAGCTAGTATTTTATTTAACTTAAAAAAAAAAATAAAGGAAATGCTTAAAAAAGAATTGCTTGCAAATGTGGAGACAAAAGACATAATAGGCTTCTGTTTTTCCCAATATCTGCTGAAGGATAATGGATAAGTTTCTTTCTATCATCCACGCAACAAGACTTAAAAAAAATTTGGCTTTATCTAAACTAAATAAGCAAGAGTAACATTTCCTTCCTCATCTCATTTATAGCCACAAAACATCCATCACTCCACGCAATTAGTACAGTATATATAGCTATACATATCTCTAGAATCATAATAATAGCTACATGACGTCACTGACAAGACGAACCCTCCGGCTTGAAAAAATTAACTGTTTATGTAAAGAATTATTGACTGAAAAATAGCATCATCAAACCAAGCGAAATTGGTTAAAAAATTATGCAGCCGCCAAAACAGCTCTGTAGCCCTCTAGCTTTGGCGTATAAGGCCAGTGAACAATTTTTTTTTTATAATTTTTTAAGCTTGTTTGAAAGAGACGCCACATTTATAAGATCAATATGCAATTCAAGTTTTTCAGGTGATGGATTTGTTATTTAGAGAAGATCTACGGTACTGATAGTCATCACAAAATTCATCTGATTAAACTGAATTTCTACACTAAAAATACTCCAGTATTCAAGCAAAATAAAAGTTAGGAGAGAACTCACTGGATATGATCAAACATGGCACTAGTTAATGATGGACACTGATGTTGAGCTAGCCCGAGATTGTAGAGGATGGAAGTGTTCTCCATTATGATAGATACTTCATGTTTTAGTGGAAAATGGGAGAGATTAGGGGAAGGTTAGAGCAGAATCAGCTGAAAGGAAAAAAAAAAAAACTGAAATAGTTAATTACCAAGAGGATAAGATCGATCTTCCTTGAATTCCTGGATGGAGAAGTTCAAACTACTTGTAACTATCAGTGCCTCGCCTTGTCGCTTCCTTGAGGTGCAACTTCACTTTATAATGGGACCAATAAAACCTTAATATTTTCCGACATTGGGTATTTTTAAACAATAAACATGATTTCAAGTAATTTTTGCCCGAATACACATTTTTATCATGTTCTTGTCGCATGCACCCAAACTTGCACAAGAAAATCTTAGTCTTGGGTTTATGAAATTAATTTTGACATGTTCTGATTCTTCTGTAGAGGTTTGAGATAATAATGATTTAGAAGAGAGATGCAAAGGATGAGCTAATGATCAAGAATGAGAACCACCAACTTATTTCTCCAAATTTGAATGCAAATACAAATGAATTCTTTGAAAGGATTTCATAGTTAAGCAAAGGGAATTATTACCTCGTTTTTGCACTCATGTTAGTATCAACAATAAGACAACAAGAAGAATAGCGGGCATTGTGTGTCAAGGGGCGTTTTAAACAAAACATTAATTTACTGCCAAAGTTTTTCTCCTCTACTGTTTCATATGATCCAGTTCAGAGAAGACTAATGTTCAGAGTTTTCGTCGCCACCTTCAGTTTGTTCTTTGGCCTTCCTAGCAGCAGCTCTAAGTTGGCGCTGCTCTTCTTTGTAGACTCGGTTTCTCCTTCGGAACTGCAGCCATATGAAATTACAAAAATTGTTAGTCTGCTCTCATTTTTATGGCAAACGAAGAAGGCAATAACTATCTTCAATCTAAAATAAACAATAGATTTAGCAGCCCAATGAGCACTTGGACTTCATGGGATAAGCATGACTTACTCTTGGTCCTGAGTCATGCAAGTCAAAACTGCATTGCCACAATAACAGATATGAAATTCCAGCTTCCAGTCAAAAAAAAACAAGCAATCCAGGAAATAGGCAGAGAAAGATGAGAGAAAAGGAGAGTAGCATGAACGGAGAGGGAAACAAAGAATGAAAGAAAAGTGGGAGAGACGTAAAAAAAGAGAAAGCGCAGCAAAATGATAGTAAATTTGCCTGCACAATCATCATAAAAACTGAGACTTATAATCCCAAGCCAGCTTGTTCATAGAATAGGGTCCACATTTCGAAATAGCTAGGATACTCATGAGAATATTGTTAATATATATTAAAATCATGACAAATAGTAACAGTTAGATCAACATGAAGATTGGCAACATCAAAGGTGAACAGCACATTAAGATCAAGTAAAAATATCATGCATGCACTGATTTGTAAGTTGGGCTTAAGTACTATAACTCCACGAAAGTCGCAGTTCACCTCCATCCGGCTGCAAGGATTGTTCTGCAACGGGTTTGAGAAATGGAATACAATCCATAGACTTGGAACTGATTAGTAAATGGTAATGACATAGATAGTGGGTGATCTCTACAACAGAATAAAAATTTTTAGAATCACCCACTGATGGAAGTTTTCAAAAGCTGCAAACATTTTCCACCATAGGAAAACCAACAAAAAAACATGGGAGGCTTGAAATTGCCTCCATTAGGCAACAGATCTCAACACCAAAAATAGGATAAACATAAAAGTAACAAGACAAAACAAGCACAGGTCCTCTCTAAAATCATAGCAAGTTCTTGAGACTCTTCGTTGTTATTAGTATCACGAAGGTGAATAGATGAATGGGTGGATTGACATAAACTAAAAATATATTTTTAATCACTATTACTACAACAAATATATGAAACTTTCATCATACATAATATTCTCTTCAAAAAAAAAAAAAAGTTAATCAAGATTAAGTGTCAAAACCTTGGAATCTGCTTTAAGATAAAAACAATATTAAATATCAGTGCATTGCACTCATCTTAAAGTATATCCAAAAGCCATATGTCGACTAATTTTTGGTAAGGATATCTTGATCAATGTTAATATTAATTGATGCAAATATTGTACAATCATGATTTGATTCGTGTAGTAGTGATGAAAATCCTATAACGTCTATAAGAGAAACTTCCCTGGACAACCTCAAACTAAGGATGAGTCAAAATTTAGGATACAACAACAACAACAACAACAACAAAGCCTTAATCCCACTACGTGGGGTCGGCTACATGAATCCTTTTTCTCCAATGCGTCCTATTTAATGTCATATTTTCATTTAGTTCTAGTAACTAGTAAATTAAGATCATTTTTAATACAATAAGCCCAAGTCTTCCTAGGTCTACCTCTGTCAAAATTTAGGATAGCTATTAAAAAAGCTTCAAAAAATCTTTCAACAATTGTAGACAACTCTATTGAAAAATATGCATTCTAGGAAAGTGAACTATTCATAGAATAAAAAAGAGGGGAGTAAGAGTACATATTAGGCAATCAACTGAGTGTCTAACTTTGAACCCAATAATATGATAAAGGAATCAATAAAAAAGAGCCAAAAAAAGTAGTTTTAATTCAACATTCTAAAAATGGTTTGCAGGCAAATAGACAGATCTAGTAAAATAGCAGAAAGAATATCTAGATTCAAAGTATGATTAGATCCTAAACCTGGGCTTCGCCTCAAATTCAAATTTATACAAAAATTAAAGTTTAGATTCAAGTTAAAGTTCACAGGCAAGCTCAAATATGAACTCAATTGTAAGTGACTGTACAAAGTGTCGAAAATGAGAATATTTGTCGAAACCGTTCGTAAAAAAAGGGATCATGTTACTCTATGTTTTTCATAATATCAATTTTAGTTGTAGGCATTTGAGAATTAAACATAGCTGGAAACAACGAGTACTTAAATTATAGAGGAGGAAGTAATATAGAGAACACGAAAGCTAGTACTAATTTGATGATAGCCAGACAATCAACAATATCCTTAACAACATCATCGACATAAAGCTAATTACTGCAAACTCAAGTTTTCCAAATTGTTGATAATATAAGAAAGGCTCATCAATGAAGTCTTCAAAAAAATTATTACCGTAAAGAGAATTATGATAATTTCTAATCTTATGGTAATGTAGATCGCACTAAACAATAAGATTGTTGGTTCCACATAGAGAATCAATTTTAATATACCAATAAATTTTAAATATGATATTTAAGGAAATAATCATACAATTATGTTTTCAAACCCTCGTGAAGCCACATAACTATGGTGGTCATATGAAATTATTAACTTAAGCGATGAGACGATAAGTAGATACGCTTGATGCCTAGCTCCAAGCATAATATGAACAAACAATAAAAACTAATCACCCAAGATTCAAATTTATTGTCAGCTTAGTTTATGTAAATGTCAATATAATAGTAAACTAAACAAAGTTTAGCTCATATCATGCAGTTAGTAGCAATTTCATTAGATGTCTCTCAATGTAGAGAATTAAAGCAAAAAAGACATGAAAGATGGCAGCATTGTAGTGGAGTTTCTAAGACATTGTCATATTATGACGTGAGATTTGCCAATCAAAATAAATTAAATCTAGACTTTCGAGTAGTGGTTTATAACTTTCAAAAATAGCAGTTGCAGCTCCAAGAAATAAATCTCATTGGCAGAAATTTAAATATTTTTCATATCAAAAGTAGTGGTTTATAACTTTCAAAAATAGCTGTTGCAGCTCCAAGAAGTAATTCCCATTGGCAGAAATTTAAATATTTTTCATATCAAAAGTGTGTGAGACTCATCCAAAAGGTGGGTATCTTTAAAATAGATCATTGCTATTATATGATCATCGCAAACAAGATATCGTGGGACAGCCACCCCAAAAGTTCGTGGTCACCTCCTCACAAATGTAATTTGGTTGGGGACCATTTAAGAAGGATCCTATTCAAGTGCACTTAGTTCAAGATACGTTTTGAATGAGTTTGATTCGGGCTTATATAAGTTGTGGATAAGTATTAATCAAGCAAGTTGATCATACAAATTTTGTTAGGAAAATAACAAGCTGAAAGTATAAACTCAATTTTTTAATTCAAGTTGCTGAGATTAAAACTTGAATTTAAAATTCAAAATAATCTCAATTTAAATTTAATCAGAGGATAAGTTTAGAGATTTCGATGGATGAAATATGTAGGAAAAATTAGAAGGAATCGAAGGGTGTATTATAGAGGGAACTATAAGGGATGTTGTGAATGAATTTGTCAAAAATTTATTTAAAATTTAATGAGAATAACAAAGATATAGAAACATAGAAAAGACAGTAGAATGCATAATAAAATTGCTAAAAAATAAGAACAGCACTAGAATCAGTGGCAAGAAATCACCATCGAAGGGTGTATTATGGAGGGAACTATAACGGAAGTTTTGAATGAATTTATCCTAATTTTATTTAAAATCTAACGAGAATAACAAAGATATAGAAACATAGAAAAGACAGTAGAATGCATAATAAAATGATAAAAAATAAGAACAACACTAGAATCAGTCGCAACAAATCACCGGATAGAATAAACACACTTTGATACTAAAATTGAAAGTATATATGCAAGGGAACAATCGCAATAGAGGGCATCAAGAGAAAAGCATGTTGTTTCAATTTACAATCTTACAGTTTTTCATATCATAACAAGGATCTGTAGCAATTTGGTATAAATAAAAAAGTCTTATGAGTTTTACGGTACTCTTCTACAAAATATGGTCCCTCAAATACATTATATACTTGATAATGATTCTCTTAATTTTATTCTTCCTTCTCTCAAATTTATTATAAAATTATTTAATTGCTCATAGAATTCAATCAGTAATAGAAGACGGGAATTAGCATTATAGAGAGAGAATTAGAAGACTAGAAGGATTGGGCGGAAACTAAGAGTTTTAAGTTTCAACCCCATGAAAACTCAAAGAATGAACTTTTGTAAATTTTGGAAGAAAGTGAAAAATTTATGGTGAGGGAACAGGAAATAGGAATTTATAAGAATGGTTTTCAACTAATGAGATAGATCAAGTAAACTAGCAGAAAAAGTATTTTTATTCAAAGTTTGATTAGATCCTAAACTTAGGCTTCGCATTAAATTCAAATTTATACAAAAATTCAAGTTTGGATTCAAGTTAAAGTTCGCAAACAAGCCCAAATATGAACTCAGTCGTAAGTGACTGTACAATTCATGTTTAGATTTAGATTCTACTATCAAGAAATGACAATCTTTGTCCAAAAAGAGATCGTGTTACTCTATATTTTTTATAAGATCAATTTTGGTTGTAAGGGGATTTAAGAGATTAAACATAATTTAAAACACTAGTACTTAGTTATCAGAGGAGAAAATAATATAGAGGACACAAAAGCTAGTACTAATTTGATGCGAGCCAGACAATCAACTTTATCCTTAACAATATCATTAATATATAGTTGATTGTTGGTTTCATCATAGAGAATCAATTTTAATGTACAAACAAACTACTAAATATGATATTAAAAGAAAACAAAAATCATAGAATTATATTGTCAAGCCCTCGTAAAGCCGCATAACTATGATGATCATATGAATTATTAATTTGTGCAATGAGATAATAAGTAGATAAGCCAGATGTGATATTGCAACTAGCATGAAGTGCAACCAAAAAAGAATAGTATGAACTAATTACAATGCTGATAAAATTAATTACACAAGCTCGAGTTTAATATCAACTTATTTTATGCAAATTACAATATAAGAGTAAAAAAAACTAAGTTTAGTTCATATCATGAAGTTAGTAGCAATTTCATTAGATCTCTCTCAATATAGAGAATTAAAGCAAAAGAAGACATGAAATGTGGCAGCATTGTAGTGGAGCTTCTTAAGCATGGTTATATGATGAGATGAGATTTGCCAATTTTCAAGTGGTAGATTATAACTTTCAAAGATAGCAATTGCAGAATTCTGTTTGGCAAGAATTCACATATTTTTCATATCAATAGTTTGAGAGATTCATCAAAAAGGCGAGACAATTTAAAATTGATCATTGTTATTATATGCTCATCGCAAATAAAATATCGCTGGACAATCACCCCAAATTTTCTCCATCACCTCCTAACTTATGTCTTTTGTTTTGGGACCAATCAAGGAGGTTCAATTCAAGTGCACTTAATTCAACATAGGTTAAAAATGAGTTTGATACAGGCTTATATACATTGTGGATGAGCATTAATCAAGCAAGTTGATCATACAAATTTAGATAGAAAAACAAGAGAAAATAATAAGATGAAAGTTTAAATTCAAATTTTGAATTAAGTTTTTGAGATTCAAACTTGAATTAAAATTTTAAATTCATCTCAATTTGATTTTAATCCGAGTATGAATTCGAAAATTTTGATGACTGAAATATGTAAGAAATTTTAGAAAGAATTGTGGGGTGTATTATAAAGGGAATTATAAAGGATGTTGTGAATGAATTTCTTAAAAAATTATTTAAGATCTAATGGGGACAGCAAAAGATTTATAAACATAGAAAAGAAAAGATAGAATTCATAATACAATAAATAAATAAAATAAGGACAACGCTAGGATCAATAGCAGGAAATCACCATACGTAATAAACACACTTGGATACTAAAATTGATAGTGCATACATGAGAGAACAATCGTAGTAGAGATTGTCAACAGAAGAGTATGATGTTTCAATTTACAAGCTTATTGTTTTCCATGTCATAACAAGGATTGGTAGCATTTAGGTTGATATCAAAATACCTTCTGAGTTTGACAGTGCTCTTCTGACAAAATTCGGTCACTCTAATACCTAATAGATAGATGGACACTTGATGATGATTTCCTTGATTCCATTTTTCCTTCCCTCAAATTGATTATAAAATTATTCAAGTGCTCATAGAAGTACATCAATAATAGAAGATGGGAATTTGCATTATCAAGAGAGGATTATTGGAAGACTGGGAGGATGGGGTAGAAACTAAGAGTTTCAAATTTCAGCCCCATGAGAAATCAAACAAAGAATTTATTAAATTTTGGAAGAGAATGAAAAAATTATGGTTGAGAGAACAAGAAATAAGAATTTATAATAAAGGAAAGATGAATTTAATCCAAATTTTAATTCACAATAGAAAGCTAATATTTCGAGACTAAAAGAAATATTACTGATGAATACCCTTTCAACCCTAAATGCTAAAAACGTTGTAAATTTAAAAGATGCTATGTATATCCAATCATCACCCTCAAAACAATTAATATGATGAATAAATAGATAGGTTTCTTATGTTGTAGGATTTTTTTAAAGGTGGATAGCGATAATAGGATAACCAAGATTTGTGTTTCCTATTATGTGAAATTGGCAAGTAGATATTTGATGATTTATGTTATGGAACTCAATAGGCTGTAGAATAAGAAGAGATGCTTGAGCGAAGGAAATGAACAAAAAACTGAATTAAAAGCGCCCCATTAGATTTAAAGGGTAGCTTCCTTGGTGTAAGAGGCCTTTTTATCTTCTCTTCCCATGAACTCCTTGATTAATTTTTGCCATCCCATCTTATTCTATTTGCCTTGATGCTTATCCAATTTAAAACTCCTAGATCCCAAATAAGTACATCTACTTGTAGTCTCTTGAGTAGAGAGAGGTTAGAGAGAGAAGAACAGTGAAAATGAGAGAACGGTTGGGTGTAAATGGCTCAGTAAAAGGGGAGGCTAACTGGCTGAGATTTGATTTTTAGAAGGGAAGACCAATTTGACCCAAATTTTAGAAAATGAAATACGTCGGCAAGTGACCGCAATACAAGAGAGCCTTTAATTAGAATCTAAACCAAAAATTTGAAAACTTTATAATTATAGTTAAATTAAGGCCCTCAACGGCATTGGCATGCCCTTTTCCCTTCTGCAGGTCACAGTTATTTTATGGCAATATGCTAACGAACAGTGCATAACAAACAATAAACAGAAAACAGATATAATACCCAGAATAGATAACTGCTAGTGATAAACCTACCATGTTCCTTCCAATGAATGTTATAGATGTCAAGTAATTAAACTTTTCCAACTATGACAACTCAAATTTTCATATTGAGATCTGGTCTAAAGATTTAACTAATATTCTAGAACTTATTTGTGAATGAATTCCTATCATAAGATTTCTTCACATGGAAATGTGCCCTTCCATCAAATAGTTATAGAGAAAAAAGTGCATTATGATCGTAATAAACTATGATGAATTTTCCTAAATGAGCCATAAAGTTCTGTTTTCTTTAATGCAAGACATAAGAATCTATGATTACTAATGCAACCTACAATAAAATCATAAAAAAATCACAATCTGCAAGTGACCAACTTATTAACTTCAACAAAAATCAATCTTTTTTAATGTAAAAACAATAAACACACTTTTTCATCCAAATGATAATTTAATTATCACCAAAAACTTGAATTACCCAATACTTACACCTGACATGCACATGTAAAGGAAGGGAACTAAGGGAACTAAGTACAATTTGTATTCATCATTTTTATTTTATAGTCTACTAAATTTGTTTTCTTTTATTACATTTGGCCCTCTACGTGGAAATAGGTAAATTATAAACCGTTGGCCTCCCCCCACTTTCTTCCAAGCAGGATGCTCAGAAGTCTGATAGGTTAGAGAAAGGGAAGAAGAGGTCACACCTTTTTGTTGATCATCATAACAAATAAAGCCCCAGAAAGCTCTCACTTTCTTCCCTCCTGATTTGTAGGTTACATGCATACATACATACATAATATATATATATAAGATATGTTCTTTCTAGTGGCAGCTCTTCCCTCCCTGCTTCACACACACACAGACACACACACACACACACACACATTCCAACCATTTTCCCTCATCAATTCCCATTGTCAGAGCTCAATTTTTAGCTTGGAACCTTGCCGGAAACCAGGACAGAAGCCAATACACATCCACACACACACACACACACACACACACACACACACACACACACACACACTAACACACACACACACTAACACAGTATTAGTAAAAATTTATAGCTACACACACTAACACAGTTTTAGTAAAAATTTATAGCTTTTAATGTAAGGATATCAAACATGATATACTTCACACTAGAAAGACAGCATTACTAGAAGAAATTTAAATTATCAAACAAAATTAGCAATTGGACAATTTAAAAGACAAGAATAAGTATAAAAATCACCTCAAAGGAAAGAACAAAGCCCTACAATTAAAATATCCAGGCAATTTTTCATATTCGTGAAGCGTTCAAAGAACACACATCCAACAAACATGCACAAAAGACAAAATTGAAATTTTAATTTAATATTCCACATGTATTCATCATTTTTGTGACTTGTAACACGTATAAAGGAAGAGAACTAAGTACACTTTGTAGTTAAATGATCCTGCCACGAAAAATAGAAAAGAGGTTTCCCAACTGTCAATCATTTTATTAATGTTATGCACGACTAGTGTTATGTAATTGAATTCCCAAGTATTTCATAAAAAAATTGCTGATTTTAATATCGGTAAAATCTGTCAGCCAAGTTTTGTAATCCCCATTAAGCTGTTTCCTGACATGCCAATTGCATTTATCTTTATTAAACTTCATACCAGAAATCTGCTAAAAGTGTTGGAGTATTTTGCACGAGTGCTTAATGTTTCTCTTTCCCATATTACAAAAGATAAGTATGTCATCGGCATAGGCTAGGTGAAATGCCAACTCACTACCTTTAGAACTGTATCTACCATCAGGGTGCAAAATTAGGTGCTTGTTCAAAAGATAAGAAAGGTAATCCATAGCAAGAATGAAAAGAGCGGGAGAGAGGGAGGCACCTTGCTTCAGCCCTCTTTCAGATTTGAAAAAACTTTGTTTCACACCATTTATCATAATAGAATAGAAATTGTTATCCAGAAACTTTTGTATAAGTTGACAGAATTCAATATTGAAATCCTTAGCAACCAGGATCTTAATGATCAAATCCCATTGAATTGTATCATATGCTTTATGTAAATCCAGTTTCAGAAAACCATTTCAACCTCTGCATTTCTTGTCTAGGTCACATATCAGTTCTTGAGCAATGAGAATATTATCACAAATTGTTCTCTCAGAGATGAAAGCAGCCTGTTGTGGGCTCACAGCATTCATAAGCATTGGTTGCAGCCTTTTAACAATAATCTTACTGATTATTTTAGAAATTACAGTGGACAAGCACAATATTCGGACATCTTCCCATCTGTAGTTAAAATTTTCTTTTGGAACCAAAACCAGTGAAGAGCTTCTAAAATATCAATGATGTAAACCACGCATAAAGTAGTTTTGAAAAGCCTGCCAACACATCAGTCTTAATGATCTCCTAAGATTTAATATAAAAGCAGGAAGTATACCCATTTGATCCAGCAACTTTGTTTCTATCAATTGAATTAACAACATCGCAAATGACATCCATAAAAGGTACAACACAAAGAGTAGACAAGTCAGTGACTTCAGGAACTTTGATTATAGCATCCCTGTCCAGTTCTTCCTCAATCATCACAGTTTTCTGATAAAGATTTTGAAAGAAAGCCAAAGCCTTTTGACAATTTTAGTTTGTGAAAATATCCAATTGCCATTTCTATCTTTGCATTTTAAAATGGTGCTGGTTTGCCTTTTCTTTTTTATGCAAGCATGAAAAAACCTTGTATTCCTATCTCCCTCAGCATGACTTAGACAACTAGCATTTTGTTTCAGAAAATCATTTTCCTGCTGCATAGCTTCATTAAGAGCATCATGGGCCAGTATTAGCATCTCTTCATCCATTTCTTCTGTTGTAAACCCGTCTTCCTGTCTGGTAACTTTCTCCTCAACCTCCTTCACTTTTTGATGGACATTCACAAAAGTCTATCAGATCCATTTTTTCAAAGCCAAAGCCATATTTTTGTGAGGTCTCCACAATCTGTGCGAATATCCAACCTCATTCACCCAAATCTCATTAATCAGCTTCAAATAATCAGGATGGTCACACCAAACATTAATGAATCTAAAAGGGATGTTTTTAGATTTAGGCAATTCTTCAATACTGATAAGCAAAAGAGAGTGGCTAGAAGCATTTCTGTTTAAGTTTAGCACATCAATAAGCTGGAACTCAAGTCTCCATTCCTGACTGACAAGAGCTCTATCCAATCTCTCATAAATCTTTCCCCTTCTCCAAGTAAATATATTTCCATTGAAATCAAAATCATTTAGGCCAGCATTGAGAATGTTGTCTCTAAATCTTTCCATAGTTCTGAAACAAGGACTTCTGTCCCCTTTTTTCTCCATAGATGAAGCCACAACATTAAAATCCCCACAAACAACCTAAGGACCTATTGTGTTCCTCCTGAAATTGTTGAGATCCAACCACAAAGCTTCCCTACTAGCAGCATTGCACCCTGCATATACAATAGTGAGATTTACAGTTTTCAAAAGAAAGGAGATTTCCAAGTGCAGGAATTGGTTGTTATTCCCAATAATGTTGACATTGAGACCTTTTTCTCCACAGAAAGCATATCTTCAGGTTGCAATTATAAACATATTTGAAAGTTCCCAACTTTTTTACAGCTTTATCAATATTATCTAAACTAATAAGAGGTTCCAAAATGGCCAAACAAAGCAATTGATGAGATCTCCACAACCTCATCACCCAATTAGAGGCATTCCTCTTAGCAATACCCCTAGCATTCCACACCAAAATCTAAACCATCGATATTGATATTGCACTTTCTAGTTTTCCCAGAAAGTGCTCCAACATCTAAGTTGGCTAAAATTCGTGCAGAAGATGCTCCATTAAATGATTGTATAGCATCTTGATTCATGTAGTTTAATTCTCTATACCCTTTGCCTTTGTTTTTCCTGCTCTTTTGAACCATCCATTCCTCTTCCATTAAAGCCACAGCAGCTACCACTTCATCCTTAGGTATCTCGCTTTGTGATGACTCATTGCCCATCCGTAATTGTTCATTTATCATGTCACATTGGTTTTGTTGCGCCATCTCTGCCACAGCAGCAACCATTTCCTCATCAGGTAACTCCCTTTGTGTTTGTTGCTGGCTAATTTCTTGTGTGTTTTCCTCCACCTCATCCGTTTGTTGTTCTACTCTTTCTCTCACCCTATCTCTTGGTTCAGGATCAGCACTAACTACCTGTTCACCTACTTCTGCATCTTCCATCTGTTGAGAGCTGCCCTCAATTGTGTTAACCATCTCCCATGTTTACCCTTTTCACGTTTATCTCTACTGTTGTCTTTTTGTTGTTGCCTCAATTCAAGGTGAGCCACAAAGCAATTTTCCACCATATGCCAAAATATTCTGCATTTTTGGGCAGTATTTATGTTTGTATTCAAATTCTACCTTTTGCCAATAACCATTATTATGAGTTCCAAGCCAAATTTCATCATGCATTGGCAAAGTGATATCTCTTTCAACCATTACTCTTGCAGCTGAAGGCCTAGAGAAATTGTGTTGCAAGGTCCACTTTCATGGGTTTTCCAAAGATGGCAGGAAGAGAATACAACACTTTTTGATGAAAGTAATGGAGCCTAAGTCCTGGAAAAGTTATCTAAATAGGAATAATAGGGGGTTCAACAGCTGGATCAAAGTCCGAATTCCACTTGAGGACTTTCATGCGAACATTATCAATATACCATGGTTTGCAAAATAATCTAACATAATCCTCTTCCCTCTCAAGTTCAATAATAATATGCCTCCCATCTAATGCTCTAACCTTCCATTCACCAATGAGTTTCACATTTTCAAAATAACAACTTCAAATTTATGTATGGATGGATGGATGGATCCTTATTATAATTAACCCATGGATTGCTAACACAGTTTTAGTAAAAATTTATTGCTTTTACTGTAAGGATATCAAACATGATATACTTTAATAGATGTCTACAATCTATAATTCCAAAAGAAAACAATAATAAATATAAAAAGTCAACAACAAAACAAGTTCGCAGTAAAAAAACAAAATTACTAGAAGAAATTTAAATCACCAAACAAAATTAGCAATTGGACAATTTAAAAGACAATAATACGAATAAAAATCACCCCAAAGGAAAAAACAAAGCATTGCACCAATAAAAATAACCCCCTTTAGATGTAATTTTTCATACTTGTGAAGCACTCAAAGAACACACATCCAACAAATATGCGCAAAAGACAAAATTGAAATTTTAATTTAATATTCAATCCAATTAGTTTTACATGACTTGGGTCACATTAGTAGCCTTCAATAAAATAGGAGGATTGCCACAACAAGAATGATAGAGAGTTCAAACATAAAGCAGTGAGGCTCCAACAAGACTTTAACAAGAAAGAACGGGAGTTGGGGAAGGCAGCACATTATCCTGATGGGAATGGCAACGAAGCTATAGTAGTAGTTGCAAGAATTGGTGAAGGTGGCATGGCATCTTACCATGCAACGTAGTAGATAATGGAAAATCAGCAATGCAACATGGAAGCAAGGTAGCAAAAGAAGGTAATAAGTCGCATGAACTAAGGCAATAATATTAGAAAGCACGAAACCAATCAGAAATAGCATGGAAAGTAGTAATGGGAAGATGAACTCCAACATCACAAATACACATCAACAAAGAAATTGTTGCAGTGGTTCATATTAGCATATCGAAGACATTGAATATTAATTATTAATTACAAATCACATGTGATGATAATTTTGAACTCCATATGTGGCGGTAATTATTTAAGTTTAATAGATTGTATTTTTAAGCATCTATGATATCGTCGTATCACATATTGCTCCTTTGGCACTTCTCAATTTTAAATATATAGTCATAACTCTTAAAGTTATATCATCAATCTTCTGTAAAATAGATCCATAAAACTTAAAATATTTCTACCTAAGTATCATTTTAATCTTCTATTAATATTTACCAATAATTATAAATATTATAACCGCAAGAATTATACATCATAAATTATTTTAGTGTCCAATCAATTCCAATTCTTTTATCTTATAAAAAATTTCTCCATTGTTGCAACTTTTCACTTGATTTAGTAGATGTCCGTTTGTCTATAACTATGTGAATTGCGAAATCACGAAATTGCGAAAAACATACACCAAGATCTTGCTTGAATATTCTTTATAAGCATCTAATGACTAATACGAAAGTTATGACTATCATCAATATAATTGACCATAAAGAAACTCTTCCGTCACTACATAACTACTTTAGATACCGAACAATACATCAACAGACAAATTTTTTATAACATTAGCATACCTTTACTAAATTCTCTTTGTACACTTTAATATGTCATCCTAAGAGCAATAAAAATCATTAAAATATTTTTTTAATGCTTTCTATAGTTTTTTATTAGTTTTTATAGCACAAAAAACAATTTCATGGTGATATTCCAAACAAGAAGCCAATATTATTTATCTAAACAAGCACAATTTCTTCTAAACCAAAAGTTATGTTCGTTCACACTCATAACTCCATTTTATTATTCATAGAATTGATTATCCAATAAACATCACAATCATTACCATCTCCTTTGTTTCGTAAACATTAATATCAAAATACTTTTCCAATTATTAGGCGTCCTCCTAATTTTTAAAATTTTTTTTTAAGATTTCTTAAACAAACCACTAAAATATCACATATAACTCTCCAAAACTAAATAAGTTTACCTGGACACTAAATTTTACTTTTATCCATCTTTTATCGCTATCCATTTTTCTTTAGAGCTAGCTTGACTTCCTCTTTATGTAAAAATTTATAATATATATTATTATTTGTTCATTGTGCTCTTTTAAGAATTTCTATATAACAACTTTTTTGGAATAATCTTTCCATTTTCTTTTATATTTTTATAATTAACTAAAATATTATTATTTGTGCTTCTAATCAATATGATTTGATTAAAATCTATATATATATGCTATCTCTTACTTCAGCTATTTTGCATATCTCATTTTCTTTTTTCTCAATTATATCGATCATCAAAACTTATAACATTACTTTGCTCATTAATTTTTGGCAATGCTTCTTGCTATCTTACAGTCACTCTAAACCTCAATAAACATGATTTTATCTTTTGTTCATTAGGTTAAAGAGTTAACTAAAAAAGCATTCAATTAACTAATTAAGCCTAGCTAATACATAGATAGCTCATTTAGGCACTTAAACCTAATTAAACCTTACTTACACCATAGTTACTCTACTTAAGTATCGGTATAATGATTACACCATAGTCTTAATTCCTTTAGTTATTATTGAAATTAATTAGTTGTAAATTATTAAATAAATTAAATTATAATTAACTATTATAAATTTATTGTATATGATAAACTATGCTTGATCTATCAAATTATTATAATTTAGCCAGAATAAAATATTAGAAATGTGTTTGGAAGCTAATTAGAATTGTTGTGTGTTGGTGAATTCACGGCGGAAGGGTGGCGTATTTAATTATAATAAAAATAACAAAAGAAATCACATAATTTCTTAAATGGAAAACCCGAAAGGGTAAAAACCATGAAACCTAACCCAATTAAAATGATTACACTGTGCAGATTTAGGTTACATGACTTTATTGGTCATTGAGAAGCTGAAAAAAATATTACAAAAGTTGGGGTTATGGATGTGACTTATGCTAGGTGTAATGCATTGGGAAAATAGCAACGTCCTAACGGCAGTGGTCCAGCAGCAACAACAGTGGTGATTTGGTGGTTACAACAGCTAGACAACTTTTGTTCGATGACGGCGACAACGACGGTGGTGGTCGGGCAACAATAATCCAACAATAGCGGTGGCTACATTGCAGTGGTCCAACGGCAGTGGGAGCCATATGAAAATTGTCTAGTGGTAACGACGGTCAGACAATGACGGTGAAGACGATGGCGACGATGGTGGTCAGCAACGGTGGTTTGACGATGGCGATGGTGACAGCGGTGGCCAGGCAGCAGTGGTCAAGCAGCGACGGCTGTGGTGGTTGGACAGCGGTGGTAGCTCGATGATGGCGGTATAACGGTCATGGAGCTCAGAAATCCTCAATAGCTTGGAGCTCCTTCAACTTTCTCCACCAGGTCTAGGTCCGGGTCCGGACCCCCAAAATATATCTCAAAGCTTCTTATTATGTTTTAAGTGCATGATGCAAGCTCACCTAGATTTAGATCGAACCATGTTTGATGTCAACTGGCTCGTATCATCAAGATACATCATTTGAATTAGATTTTGGTTAATTCCTGATTTGAATTTTGAAGCTCTTAGTTCAAATGTGTGTCAAGATTTGTGCATGACTAAGATAATTTTTTGGTGAGGTATTAAAAATATTATTGATCCCTAATTATCACAAATCATCCTAATTATCATTAAATAAGTGACTTGTTTAATCAAATCACAATATAAATTTAATCCAATCAACAAAATCCAGTAATCTACTAATCTTCTTGATAGCTAACAAACAATTCATAGGGCTTAAGTGTTTTAACTCGGATTAAAATTTAGAGATCCAACCGGGTTTCAAGATTTAACAACCTCTGGGTTTGATAAATTCAGATTAGCAAAACTTACTGAAGCAATGTTAACTAAATTATAGTTGCATCAAATTATACAGAAGAGCTAAAATCTCTAACATAAACAAAAGCCAAGCAAATCCTTCAAAAACCTGCAAACATCGACAACAAATCTACAAACCCTCCAAAAGAAACGCGAGAAAACACCAAACATATCGAACCACATGAAAAGTCACATTTGGCTATAATCTCCAAACGAAAGCGAATCATAGATTGCAATAACGTATAGTTAATGAATGCGACTGATCAAAGATTTGATAAGGGTCGGAACTAGGGATGTGAAGTGGGCGTGCGCTGACCTCTTTGGCATGGTGGAGACACTCGAGATAGTCCTCGCGGAGTAAAGCGCAATCTTTGGGCTCCCGGCAATGCGACATGCACTCACTGAAATCCATCCAGAAGTCGTAGCATCGGCCCTTGTTCCCTGTAATCCCCCAGCCTGACGCCATCTTTGCTCCCTCCCGCCTCCACTAGATTCTCCTTCTACAGCTCGCCGCCCTGTGAGCCGTGCCCTATGTGCTGACGACCAGAGCTCTGGCCTTGTCAAAATGGGTTTTCTGTATTTATTATTATTATTATTTATTTATTTAATGTGTAGTTTCAAAATAAGGTTGCTCCCTTCTATTTTCTATATAAAACATTCTGAGAATTATTTAAATATTTTAAAAGTTGTTAAACTTATTTTATATAAATTATTATTTGATTTTAATGCATATTATCTTCTCCCATTTTTCTTTTAAAACTACTTTTTATTTATAATATTATTATATATATTATTAGTTTACTCATTAATTCATTTTTTTATTCTCATACAATGAAGAAATTTATATTACTATATTCTCTCTTTTTTATCCATCAAAATAGCAAAATTTCAAATATTGGTAGCCAAACGCTCACAATCAAAATATGCAAATTTATAATACATTTATCTTTTAAAATCACTTTTAAAACGAAGTTAAAATAAAACCTAACAATATAACTTACTAAGTTTAAAAAGAAACTGAAATGAGCATATATTGCGTAACATCATATTTTTTGTAAATAATATTACTCACATGTCTCATGCTTGAAGAAATTTTCATGGGACTTTAAATTTTGCTCTTGATTGGAATTTGAGAGAACATTATGAGAGATTTTCATCAAATTCTTATTATTCTCTGTGTTTATCGTATTCAATTATTTATAGTTATAATTTCTTTAAGGGTATGGTAATTTTCCAAAAATAATATGATTTAGAAGCCAATATGGTGTTTGTCATATTTACTTATTTATTGTTATAATGCAGACAACTCTCATGTTAGTGAAGTTCATGCACATTCTCTACTTATCGTTGGTCTTCTGCATGGCAACTGCATTTGAGACCCACGTCTGGTATTGTACCTCCCGGATGTGGCTTGCTTCTTCCAGCCTCTGAACCTCATCCTGAATTGATCCAGCGAGAGTTATCGCTGATGTTACAACCCAACTCGATGCAACCCGTCATATTAAGGTAAGTCATATTGTGTCGAGATCATAACAAAAAAATTATTACCCAATATCTATTTGGAATGATTTTTTTTAATATCTTTTTCTTCAAGTTTCACTCACATAACCATTAATATCATCAAATGTTGTAAAATAAATATACCCAAAATTTATTCAAATCATAGTACTGTATAACAAATGAAGCGTATACAACAACCATGATTCACTCTTTCTATATTAAAAAAAAAACTAAACATTAGTGTAACTATTGAAAATAAAAATCTAAGATATTGGCATAACTAAAATCAACATCTTACAAGTAATGCAAAATAAATCCAATATTAAAAAAATCGACTATAATTTTCAATATTAATAAAGAAAAATTGTATTAAAAAACATATACTACCGTTTTTAATATTTTAAAAAAACTTGTATTTTATGTAAATAAATCTAATGTGGCAAAACATTATGTGTAGTATCTATCATAGTGCTAGCACAATAAATTAAAATTGTAGTATGCATGTGTTGAGCAATAATATAAGCAACATGATATCACAGGTACAGAAAAATAATATAAAAATAAAATTTTATTTATTTATTTGAATTATTTTAATGTTTTCCCTTCGCCTCCTTATACTTTCACTTGTTCGTGCTTCTCATATGCCCCTTATAACTTTATTTATACTCATATGTCTACTTATTTACATATATTCAGGTGTATCAAACACACAAATGAATAATTACACAGGTGCAAAACTGCTTATAACTCAAATTAATTACAAATAACAAACATCCACCCACAACCACCTGCAACTCCTATTTTTATCAGTTTTGTCACATATTTTGATATAAAAATATATATATGCTAATAATTTTGACATATCAATATCACAACATGATGTAAGAAATGTTATATATCAACATGCACAAAAAATAATGAAATCTACTGGGGAAATAAAGCAACACATATTGGCAAACAAAATTTACAAAAACACTTTTATGGGTTGTCCATAATAATGTTTAAAGCACTTTTATTAGGTTGAACCCACACACTAAAATATAAAAAACATTGTACAACACAAAATACCTATTAAAAAATATATTTTGATCTCGATATGTTCAACAAAATCTAATCTACCACATATAAAAAAATTACACTGTGGAAAGTTTATAAATCTTTGTAAATAAAAGTTAGTATGAAATTTTGGCAAATAAATTATCAAAACTTTACGAAAAACCAACTAAAATGACATCTAAAGTAGGTTAACACCAGCCTATCTATTGTCGGACAATTTTTCCAAACGGCAATACGGATCGAGCCTTCTCTCTCTAGAAAATTTATTTTTTCTCTTCCTTTCTCTCGTCATTTTCTTTGGTTGGGAATACAAAAGCAATGAAATGAGATAATGTTCATGGAATGAGTGGGTTAAAATATTATTATTAAAGGATTTTTCTTATTAAATAAAGGATATAAAGGTAATCAAGTGAATTGCTATGTTTTATATATATATACTTTTGATGAGTTTCTTTTATGTTAAAATATATGAATCCAAAAATTCTGAAAAAATAGTCAATAAATATAAAAAATAAGTCTAGAACTTATTGGTGAAAACGGTTTGTAAAATGGACACCCGAGAGTTCTAAAAAACCTACTTGTATAAAAAAGTATCAAATCTTTAATGAAGAAAAATCCACCAATAAATATTTTATTTTTTCATTAATGTTGCTCATAAAATTAGGCAAAAATATGTTTAATATATTATCAATTTTGTTTTATAATCGAACAAAGATATTTTATAAATTGGGATTGAATTAAAACTATTAAAAATTGACGAATAAATTAAACATCAAAAACTTGAAAAATAAAAAATAAACAAGCAAGGTTTACCAAATCCCAAAATCAAGTCACAACAGACACGCTGATATATTACAATAGTAGTCGTTATATTATCGTCTTTTTAGAAAAATGTCATTCTCGACATTCAAAATATATAACTATTAGACAAATATGGATAAAACTATCTCGTATAGGCCTCTTTTTTTTTAATGGCTTCCCATTCTGATCGTGCTTCTATCGAACTTTAACCATATGAATATGCTTGCTCCTCAATTGTCTAACATCAAAGGCCAAAATACACTTTGGTTTCTCCCAATATGTCAAGTTGGGATGAATCTAAACCTCATCTTCATGAATCATGTGCTCAACATCAGAAATTCACTTTCTTAAATAGATACATGAAGCACATCGTGCACATCTAAAAAATTATCTGGTAGTAATGATCAATAAAAAAAATTATCAACCCTACCAATCACCTCAAAAGGCCCAATAAATCTCGGGCCCAGCTAACCCACTTACCAAATCTACTCACCCTTTCATGAGATTAGCCTTAAGAAATACAAAATTTCTCACATAAAAAAGCTATAGTCTGCTATAATACTTATTAGCTTGGAAAAGTGTTTTGGTTTTAAGTTATGATTATTTAGTTCTGCCAGATTAAACTAATCCTAAAAATTACTTTAAGATGCTTTATTGATTTTAACGAAGTTAAGAAAAGTTAGATCTATTTAACCCCCCCTGTAATTACTTTAATACATAGTAAAAGTGCAGATCAACTATAAAACGTAATTAAGTTTGGTACCAAATAAAAGCATGCATATTCTTACCCCTTTTCAAGTGCATGAAGAATCTAGTTTAACTAGGAGGTGTTTTTGTCTTTCACCCTTAGAAACTTCCTAGTTACCCCCATTAGGATTATCCCCCTATGTATTTGCACTAACCTACGAACTACTTTTCCTTCACCCTATATATTAATGTGATTCATACTAGTTGTTAAATTTCATATCCCATTCGGATCATTAGGGATTCACAACGGATTTTAACAATTCAATTGGTCAAATTGCAATGTAAATGAAGCATGAAGTAAATGAATAGTCACCATGAAAATTAACATACAAATCTAATTGAATCTACATTTTAAACATGCTGCTACTTCATTACAAAAGAAAGAGATAAGAAAACTACTTAGAATCATGAAGAAAACACAAGAACTCATCATTTTGATTCAAATTGCATGCCTTTAATATGAAAATTTCTACTATAATAACAATAAAAAGCAGCAGACTTACAAGACCAAAGACAACTTCTACAAATGTTGATTTCTCATATCTCCTTGCACTTCTACAACAATTCCCTTACAATTCTCTATACTCTTATTAATAAAGTGTAGAAAATACAAAGTAAACTCTCCCCTTCCTTCAGTGTTTTTCTTCTAACTTTTCTCCCTTCTCTCTTTGGTGTCCTCCTCTAAAACTCTCCCAAAAATTATGAAAAAACCTTCCTTTTCGTGTGTAAAAATTCTAGAAAGTGCCAATTTCAGTTCTGGTGTTTGGGCGTCACCTTCTCGGGAACCTCATAAAATGAACTGGCATCTAAGCACCAACTTTTCTGTATTTCAGTAGGGTATGGCGCCTAGACGCTAGCTTAGCGTCTAAGCACAAGTATGTGGTGCTTGAGAGCAAAATTTTCTATATTTCAATAGAGTCTGGTGCCTTGGCGTTAGTTCAAAATTTTGCTCAAAAGTTCCACTTGCCTCCATTTTGCTCCAATTACACTTGTAATAAAAAACATGAAAATAACTTCTATTGAAGTTCAATATCATTAAAATAACTATTAAATATGAAATAAAAATAAGCACGTTATAGGACATGTCACCTTCTACCTTGTAATGCCTCATATGGTGTCATACCGATATTTGGCTACAAGATGTTATTATAAGAAAATTTAATAATAAAAAATGATGCTCCCATCTCCCTCCAAAATTACGTGCACATAATCTTAATAGATTATCCAACACAAAAAATAATCTTCTCAGACTGACCATGTCTATAGGCGAAAAGCTGCTCAGAAGTTTAATGTATTCCCCATGCATTCCTTAATATCTCTAAAAAATTTAGAAGTTTAATTTAGTTCAGAGACCGTTTGTTCCACGTTACACTGGGGAATTGACATTGGGCTTCATTCTAGAACCTCCTGGATAGGTCGCAAATCAACTGGTAAGGCCTTTAGCTTACCACCCACCACCTCTTGCAGGCGGCTAATAATCTTCCAGTCGCCATATGTAGAACTAATTAAGAACTTCCTCCTCAATCCTTAATCTTGTTTTCAACGCCAAGCAAACGAAGCTTTCACCTGGACGAAAACATGACAGGCCTCTCTTTGTCAACCTTGAAGAAGTAATGACTGAAACTATCAGTCATTCAGGGGATGCTGAAGTGATAATAGAACATGCCGAAAGTCACGATGGCTATAATGGAGTTTGGTACGAAATGGGCTGGAATAACACCATATTTGGTAAAGATGCTTCTGAGCTCCGGGCATAAGGGTAGCCAGAGACAGCACATAAACTGACATTGGTAGAACACTATATCAGGGCTAACATTGTCTGTCGGTCTCCCCTCGACCGACATCCAGTAGATGATAATATGAGAATCTGGCACATACCTATCTTAGAGGTCTTTCACCACCTTGTTCTTCAAGAAGGAGGGATCAACTGCTCATACAATGCCAAAAAGAGTCGAAGAATACTTGGGCCCCATTACAGTCGAGCAAAAGGATCAGATGACAAAAAATAAGAAATCAATAGGCATAAAAAATAAAGTGCAAAAGTGGAAGAGGGTAACCCTAACCCTATTAATAATGTGTGCTCGCGAATCAAAGAGCCGCATAAAGATTATTGTCTCACCAACTATCATTTCAAATTCCTCAATATATTATTTTAGTAGGAATGTCATTATTGCAAATTTCAAACAAAAAAAAAAAAACAAAATTCTTAATAAATGGGTCCTCAACGGCTTTAGATGAGGCGTACCCCTTCTCAAGAAATCTCTAGAGGACCATCTCTCTAAGTAATATAATTTGATTTACGTAGTTTACCTCATTGAAGAATCAACTCAACACAATTGAATTGTGGAGGGATCCCAACTCGGTGTGAATGTTGCTCAAGGAATCTCTAAGAGATGCAACCTCCTCCTATAGTCAGGCGATGACGATTGAGTTATATTAACATGCATCCTCCAGTCGCTCGTAGTAAGCCAACCACTCTGACACTGGTGCTTCAGCGGGACTTGCGGTTGTCTGACACAAAACCTTTACCATCTCTTGCACCTGACACCACATTGCCTTAGCAGGAAGTCCCCGACGATATGTTATGGCTGGCTTTCACCCGCTTCAATTGACGGAAACGGACGAACGATCGCCTTAAGGGATCCAGTGACAACTATGCAAACTAAATTGATCACATCTCTCGATGGGCTGCAACCTTCAACATCCTCCGTCCTGACCGACACATTTACATTCAAAGAAAAAGTGTCTAGTTCAACGTCAATAAAGAACAGAAGAAATCCTTATGTACCCACACCCACAAGCCCATAAAGCTACGACACAATACAGGAAACTCCTACTACCACATAAATTTTTTATTAAAAAACGAATGGTTCAATAACTAATTATAAGTTGACTCGGAATTGACTAAAAAATCAAAATCATTGACCCGCAATTCGGGTCGAATCCGAACTGAATTTCATATTGGATTCTTTTTTTCCCCATCCAATTATACTAGACATTCGCTAATTCGCGTTAAGTCGAATAATATTGAGACGGCAACTTTCGACTCTATATTTGCCGCTCGCCCTTTCGTCCCGCCCACCTTATTAGGTCTTCCTGCATCGCCCGGCGATCTTGAAATCAGTATACGCGGCCGCCGGATTTATATCAGCGGTTGATACCACAGATCCTCCATGTTCCTCGTCGATTGGTTCTACGGCATCCTTGCCTCGCTGGGGTTATGGCAGAAGGAGGCTAAAATTCTCTTCCTGGGGCTTGATAACGCTGGGAAGACGACGCTCCTCCACATGCTCAAGGATGAGAGGTTAGTGTAGCATCAGCCAACGCAATACCCTACTTCGGAGGAACTTAGCATTGGAAAGATTAAGTTCAAGGCGTTCGACGTTGGAGGGCATCAGATTGCTCGTCGAGTCTGGAAGGATTACTATGCAAAGGTGGACGCGGTGGTGTACCTGGTGGACGCCTTCGACAAGGAGCGATTCGCGGAGTCAAAAAAGGAGGTATGTAGGCTAGAAAGTTTTCAGTGGATCGTTCGTTAGATGTCGGTTTTTTCGTTAATCGGGCCGAAGGTTAGGGAAATTAGCTTCGGATTTCCATACAGCTATGTTTTGTCTGCCCTGAATTGATACCGTTTCTTTCAATATTTTTGGGAAATTCTTGATTTTGATTTTGGGATAGTTTTGTATAAGTCTGGTTGAAGGGAGCTTCCGACTTCTATTTTGAAGTTATTTTTCTTTTTGGCAGAGAGAAGTGGGGGAATTCATGAATGATTACTTTTTAATATTTTTTTTTCTGGATTATATTCTTCGGATGGATCTAGAAATTTTTTTTCAAAGAGTTGAGTTGTATTATGGCTTTAGGGTTTATTTTGTGTCCGATTTAGACATGTTGATGGTTTGACTTGATTTGAATTTTGTATGCCATTCAGCCCTTCCATTTTGTTGAGACCTGGTGATGAAAAAAGACTCATTTTGTGCGTGCTTGCTTTGTTGTCATTCTTGGGCAGAGGTTAGTGCAGCATCAGCCAACGCAATACCCTACTTCGGAGGAACTTAGCATTGGAAAGATTAAGTTCAAGGCGTTCGACGTTGGAGGGCATCAGATTGCTCGTCGAGTCTGGAAGGATTACTATGCAAAGGTGGGATCTTACTATCCGTTTGTTGAAGTATTCGTTTGCGTATCTTAGTCGGAACACGGCCTTCACCATATTCCCTTTCTCTATTTCTGAGAATACTGTGCCTTTCTGTTTTGTATTTGTGTTATAAATTCTAAATTTTGGATTCTTGATTGTAGATATGGCTATTGGTTGCAACCTTTTGAAAATTGTAGGATCTCATCTGATATTGATTGTAGAATGCCTCATTTTATAGGAGTTGCACCATAATTTTATAAGAGAAAACTACACTCCTATGAGTTATTTGGTGTCCCTGATATTTTTAAGGAGTTTCCCCTGATGCGGGTAGTTTCTTTTTTGTTTTTTAGTTACTTAAGAAGTTGAATGACTGATTTAAGTATAGTAAATAACCTTAAACCATTTGGATTGATTTTATCTTTCATTCGGCTATGGCATATACATTACTTTTATGATTGATAGCAAATTTATTTTCTTCACCTTTTTCGTGAGATGCTCACTCGACTTAATTAACAATCATCGGATGTGATTTTTTAGGAAGCATATTAAGCGTTAGAAAAAGCACCATTTTGATTTTCTTCCTTTTATACACGACGTTATATTATTTTTTCTTGGTTTCTCTTAGGCGTAAGCAAACGTGATTAATTTCCACCATAACCAAAGGAAAGAACTATTGATTAAGGATAGCAATGCTCTATGGTAAATTTGCATCGATATGGTTACTTATATTTCCGTGTTCTCTTGTGTGCACCTTTTTATATTGGATGTTATCCTCACGCTCAAAAGATGGTTGGAGGCGATGTTTTTAAGAACGCGCTTTACGTGCAAAGTGAAGCACGTGATGCCTACTTCGCTTTGTTGAACCGTGCATTGAAGCTTTTAAGCAAATCTTTCGGTTCGATTCACAGTTAGTGAGAGGAAATGAAGAAATATTAAATTAATTTTGCTTGTTTTATGAAATTTGAGACTATTAATTTATTTATGCTTTAAAATATAGATTTTATTTTGAGTTATAATTTTTTTTTGCAAATTTTAATTTTGTAGTTATCACATCAAACTAGTAGAAATTGTTCGAAATTTTAATTTGCAGGTTTCATCGATGTTTGCCTTCAAGTTAGGCATTTCACCACATTCTTTTCCATTTTTTATTTTATAATTATTAATGAAGGTATTTATATATTAATAGTTTTATATAACCTATTAGCGCCTTAGTTAATAAAGCGCTGCTTAGCTCCATGCTTTGCGTTTTGAAGCAAAAATAAAACCTTGCGCATCACTTTGTGCTTTGATAACACTAGTAGGAGGGATGATGGTAGATTTTGCCTAGATCCAATACTTTAATTATTGAGGGTCTGTTGGTGCCTCGATCTAATTAATTGCAGGTGATGAATTTTCTTCCCATGGCTTCATGATCTGTTTTAGCATCCACAAGTTACTTGTCTGAGAGGATCTCATAGACTTTGGGTGAAGAAAAATTATCATGGTGGCCAATTTTTTGATAGGTCTCAACTAACAGAGCTCTTTGTCTTTATTAGATACGCCAAACAACCTGAATTGTGAAGTGATATCTATTTGGAAACAAATCTGGCTTTCACTTTGATCGATAAAGTGGTGTAGTAGCACATTTTAGGCTTGACAAATTGACCCGAAGGGATTCAATACATATATAGTGATTTATTTGATGTTTTGATGATGATCACTTTGATAAATTTATTTTCTGTCCTCTCTCTAAAAATCAGATAGAGTTCTCCTTTATACATTTGAGTACTAACTGGGTTTCATGGGTTGGCTGGAACCATGTCTGTGTATTGGATTTTTGAGGGAAAAGTCATAGCTTCTAGTAGTTACGATCAGGAGGAATCAAGTTAGCTAGTTTACACGTTGAGATGAAGTATTATAGAGATTTTTTGTGATTAGACTTGAGAATGATTTATTATATGATATGAGGAGAGGGAGGAGACTCATAAGTATAATTTTCAATATAAGAGAAAAAAGCACTTGCATAATCTAGAAAAGTTTGGAACGAGAAGAGGGATAATAAACAGGTTAAAGGGAAAGGCATATTTAAAATTCTCGTCATTCAATAGTAATCACAGCACAAGCCATAAGCTCATGTTTATAAAAATACAGTTATAAAGCTAAGATTAACTAATTTGAAATCAAATTTAATTCAAATCTTGATAGCTTTTAATAATCCTGATGTCTAATTTATATTAAAGATAATCATATGACGTAAAATAAAAATTAAAATAAAATCTAAATTTAGTTTTAAAGGTTAAAAAACTCTTAATCAATATTTTTTTGCTGCATCAATCATTTTAGGTTATATAGAGCTCTTTCCCCAATGAGTTTTATGAATCCATCTAGTTCTCATCATCGTGGTGATTGCTTTATGGACATATTTTGAATCTTTGGACCAAAATTAATCAGGAGGTGTCAATTAAAAATATTTTTGCATGCAGTTAAACTTAAAGTTTGTGAAGTTAATGGAGTAGATCTTTTCTTCCTGATTGTAGGCAATATTATTATACCTTTGGGATTTTAGGCTACACTTGAGAATTCAAAGTCGTTAAGCTTCTGTGATTAACTTTAATATTTGTTATTTTGGTATGAAAAAAGAGGATAGTCATAGAGCTTTGAGAGTTTGTTGATTTATATTGAACTTGCTGATAATGATTTTAATTGCCATCAATCCATTGCGAAGTTTTTATTTGAGGAAGATTTTTTCATGAAATTTATCAAGGGAGAGTGAGCTCGAGTATATTATTTACCTTATTATTCTCAACGCATTAGAGACTTTCACAATAAGTTTCTTCCTTCCTGGTGTCTTTGGCTATGTTTATGACCGTTGATGATGTTGATGTAACTTAAGTTCAAGTTTGGTCGCATACTCCATATGGTACCCCCTTGATATCTAGATAAGGAATCTCTCGTATGACCCCCTATTGCCACAAAAGATTAGTGTTCTTGATTCAAATAGGGACTTTTGATTGAACTTTGAGAAGAGTAGATGTCGAAAAAAGGATGAGCTCATAATTCCTTATGTTCAGAACTATTAGATCTTTTTCAATATAGAGAGTGTAGAATCGAAAGGAAGATCTAAAAATATTTTATAAGCTGCCGGTCCATCTATTCTATGCCTAGGAGAGGAAAATAACACTCAACAATTGGTTGCAATTGATGGGATGTGGCTTAACAGATTGTGCACATGTTGATCTCAGAGATATGTGTTAATTGATTGGATACATGTTGCTCTATCATTAGGATGCTCATAAATTCACAAGTTGTGGACTTAGTTAACACAGTTTTCATATGTCTTGCTCTACTCAAGGCATGCAAAATTATTTGATTTTTGCACCTTACAATATCACATTAAATCTGATACACGTCAAAATCACAATTTAATTAAATAAGCATTACATGCATATATACATTTGGCATTTAGTTGTAACATGGGCGATAATTTGCTTGAATCTAATTAAACATGAATTATTGATCACATCACTGCTTAGCTTGATGACAAATGATTTTGTTAAGATAGCAATCGAATAGCTTGGCATACCCGAGTCTCTATTTTAGTCATCAAGCATCCTTGCTTTGCTTGACTTAGATTGTTTGACATGGTTTGAGTAGAGATACCTCCAATTTATCCCAGAGTGGTGGTAAATGTCAACAAACTTGATTGAATGGATGACCCATGTTGTTGTGAGCTCCTTGGTAGATCTATATGTGTTTAGTTAATTATATCTTAAGTTGTGTGTTTTTGTATTCTCAAATTAGAGATCAATGTCTATTCTAGCAAATCAGTGATGTATTTTTCTATCTTAGAATTACTCATAGCCTAATGTAATGTTGAAGACTTTTTTGGCCTTTCAGTTTCCTTCTGATCCATCGTTCTTTGTACTCGAACAAAACCTAAATGTCCAAAATAGAAGAAAGTAGTTTCAAGCTCGTCCATGTCTTTCTTTCTCATACCTTCTTCGTAAAATAGATCTTATTATTAATTCCTTCCCTAGTCATGAATACCAATTTTTGGTGTCCATGATTCCTCTTCACCAACTAGCCGATTAAGTGTTTAAGGTGGATACAATTGTTTGGCTGTCGTCATGATGGTTGGGGCAGTATTTTAATCCGCCCCTCTTATTTGATAATGTCACAATTGCGAGCCTACTTGAAGTAATCATAAATTTGAATGGTCGTCAGAACTTTTGGAGAGGTGAGATCTTCCAGTTCTTTTATGGCACATGGGTTGGAAATTGGGTGTCTCGGAGGTAATACCCCTTTGGTGTGCCAAGTTAGGTTCCTTATACCCCTAGAATAGTAAATTTAGCCCTAAGTTCACATGTCCCTTGAGGTTGTTGGTTAGGTAGATGAGGAGGGAGTTTTAGCCCTTTTAGTGAACTCATTAATATGAACTCGTCAATATTAATATATTTGTTGGACTTGTCAACAAGGTTAGTGTTATCTCGACATTTTTATTATGCTATCAAATCTTCTAAACTCTATATGAAGTCATTTTGGCGACTAATGAGTTTGAATTTTTAATCTCTAGTATGTTTATAGTGAATCTCATGATGTACATGATCAAGGAATCATGCTTCCCGTCTTGGACGTTAAAGACATTTGGCATTATACATTAACGCTTGCAATGAGTTGCCTCTTAAGAAGTAGGAACATTGAGATATTTTAGCTTAGAGAACCACATAATGTGGTTTCCTCATAGCATTGAGCATAACTGTGTTTTTGTCACTTCTCGGTCAACCCTCTCAAGTCAACTAGAGGCGTATTAGTGGAAGATGACTTAATCAACCTTAATTTCACACCAACCCTCATCATAATGTGCACACGATTGAGTAGAGAATTAATTTTACCAAATCATCACAAATAAATTTTTACATTTCAAATCATCAAATATTTATTGTTACTGAGTATAAACAGAGAACATAAATAATTAATTCTCAAATAAAATACAAAGTTTTTGAAACATTTAATATAAAAGGATACTTAGCCCAATGTTTTTAATAATCATGTAATATCTTTATATTCAAAAGCTATACACAAAAAATACGTCATGTGGCTATTGGTCCACTTACTCCTTACTATTTTATGAAAACCAATATTATAATATTTGATAAGTTACACTCTCTGTGAGACAATGAATACTAAATAACATTCTTTATAACCCCCCCCCACCCAAAAAAAAAGTGTTGATCACATTAGTAAAACCAATAATGCTGAAACACTTAAAGATGTAGAAAATATAAGTTAAATGTAATATATGTAATAGTGGACGAACACGATAAAACTATTAGTGACAATTTTTTCATTCATTGCACTATATATTTTAATGGTCAGAGGCTATGATACGAGCCCCCAACCAACCTCATGTGTCAAACCATTCGATTTATCCGTACATAGGCGGGTTCGAACCCTCGACCACAGGGTACATAGAACTGACTTTGCAGATGCCAACCATAGAGTCGGGACACACGACATTTTATACATATATATTACTTTTATTTTTATTATTGTTCTCACATTTTTTTTTCTTAGAAATGTCACATGTTATTTTGCATAACTTATTTTATTTCAGTGGGTTTTCACTTAGCTCGTTAGCTATGGTTGTCGCTGATGAGGGTTATTCATCACAATATCATATTTTATCAATGACTTCTTCGTACCAATTGATTGACTTCAACTTTAATATTAATATTGGGGAATTTAATCATTTCCTCATCAAGATTTATCTCATCAATACTCTTGCTTGCTTTATACAAATCACCAATGTATCTCTCCATCAACCTCAACATACATGATATTCCGACGTTTAATCTTACCTATTATTTCCATTTTCAAATGTATTTTTTTCTTAACTTAAATCTATCCGCAACAATAACTTATTAATATGCTCAAGAAATATAATATGACATAATAATTAACAGTTCATTTTAAATATTGCAATTATATGAATTACTTGAATTAAAACTAAGCAGGCTTTCATAGATATCATTAAATCAAGCTGACAGTGTTAGCTATGTTTAATATAAAAGAAATTCTAAGTGTAAACACATAATAAGTTGGTTATAATAATAAGCAATAGCAAATATTAGTCCTATATATAATTTACTTCTTATTTTAACAATTGACTATCTCACATTAATCGCTGGGTCAGCCTCACGATGAGACTCTTCCCCAGAGTCAGACTTGAGCTCGCCTCCTAGTATAAATAACATATCACAATTTCTTTTAATTTTATACAAGTAGCTTCTCTTAGACCCATCTGCTTTATAGTCAAAATTGAATACCATTTGCTTGATTAGAAGCCATTTATGCATACTTTTTTCTTGAAAAATGGATAAAGGCTTAGGGTTCTTTTGGCGCGGCTGTTTTTGCGCGGCGTGGGGAGCAGCCGCGAATCGCAGCCGTTTGGTTCGGCGTCCCGAGTGCGGTGAGACGACGTTTTGGCAGAACGCGAGCCGTGGATAGAACCCTGCGGCCCGCGCTCGAGCGATGGATTATTATGCGCTTATCTCTATTGCTCCACCATCTGCGATGGCCATGGTTTTGGGCGAAATCGGGAGCTATCTCATCGTTGCTTTCCCAGCTTTGCTCTAATCACAATTGTACCACGAGGGTTCGTTCACGAAGACCATGGTTTTGGGCGAAACCGGGAGCTATCTCATCGATGCTTTCCAGCTTTGCTCTAATCGCAACTGTATTGTGAGGGTTCGTTCACGAAGTCCATGGTTTTGGGCGAAACCGGGAAAAAGGAGAGGGAGGAGATGGATTATTTGTAACTAGTTTTAATTTCATTCATTTAATTTATTAATAATTAATGATTAATTCATTAATTTCAAATTAATCATAATTAATCAAATTTATATGTTGTTAGTTAATGATCAATTAATTAATTTATAAATATATTTTTATGTTCTTAATTATTTGATAAAAATATAAGTTTTCTTAATTATTAATTAATGTAAATTTATTGCTTAAGAAATAATTTATTTAATATTTTTTTTAAACAACTTTATTGAAGAGGGGCAAAATTGTTATTTATGTAGAAACAACTGCTCCACAACTGTACTGACACAGCTGCAACAAACAGACAACCAGTTTCTCCGCAGCAGCTTCTCCGCAACAGCTTCCTGGGGCAGCGCAACCGCAGCTGAAAAGTTGTGAAGCTGCAATTGCCCCAAACAGACCCTCAGTGATTTGACTCATGCGGGCAACTTAGTCCAATTTAGTAGTGTTTGGTTTTTTTGATCCAATTTAGTAATGTATGACTTTCATGATGTGTTTGGGTTATGTATGCCACCTATCGCGCAAGGTCTTCTGAGGATCTTGGTTGATGCGTGCATTGGAATCTTCCTTGTGTCTTATGCCCAATAATTTTCTTTCTTTAACAATATTTCTGCGTGGCACCAAATGCTGTCATAAAAAAATTAACAATATGAGTTATTTTTTTCCTTTGGTTGAGATATTTTGAGCGATGTTGATCAAACATAGAATTCGCGAGGAATAGAGAGGTGGGGAGAGCGGTGCACAGAGTTTGGGACCGATAGGAGACTTAGAATAAAAAAGCTTATGAGTAGCTTTGTATTCTTTTTCTTTTTTACTTTTCCAAAGTTGTTACAGTGGAATCACTCTAGTTCTTTGTGATAGGGTTTATGCTCAAAGTTCTCTCAATAGGGCTTATACTCAAAGTTCTCTCAATAGTGACTAGGGTACCCCAAGTAAACAAAAGATCATGAAATGCTGCATGGGATACTTAATAAGAGGGTTTTAATTGTATCAACGATAAGTCTCCTCAGTCACGTAATGATATTAGATGCTTTTCCTTGTTAATGACATTTTCTATGAGGCATGCCCTCTTATTGGCCATGATAGAGGGAGGCAGTAGGAGGTGTTGGCCATGTGATACATGTAGCAATCGGTCTCGATAGGCGATTAATAATTGTGTAGAACTGTGATGTTTGGAGCATTATTATACATGCTTCTTTTCCATGGTGCTAAATAAAGATACCATGTGCCATACATTGAGGTGTACAATCATTTTCTAGGCATGATCTGTGAGATTTGCCATTGGTTTAATGTTATAATGAATGCCATGTGCTTAAATGGTTTTATGGTTTCATTTTATGTTTGCCAAAAGGTTCATTTCCGAGTAGTCAGTCACATGTTAGCCTGCAGAGTTCTCAACTTCTCAACTTGTATGAACACACATTACAGCTTGCGAAATTTGGGCAATAGCCAACTAACATGTATTCATTAATTTGATATAAAATTGATTGGGTCGGCCAAAATTTGAACATTTGTTTATATAATCACAGCCAGAATCTTAATTAAAAATCTACGTCTTGTTTTGCTTTGCGGGTTGACATATTCATCACCATTTGATGAGGCAACAATTCATCATTAAAACTCTTGCTTAAGTTTATTTTGAAATAGCGCTTTATTCATCAAATACAGTTAAAGTTAATAAATGACTTTCAAAATAGAAAATTGTAAAGGATTAGGCAAGATATCCTTTCTTGAGGATAAATCCTCAAGGGAGGCTGTAAATATCATAAAACTCTCAGAGAAAAGAGGGATTAATCAAAGTATGTTGAATTTGATCCTTTTTTTTTTTGATATCCGGGTAACAGCTTAATTATTCAAATTTATGAAGAAAATTCTAATAACAGACTTATTGTTAAAATTGAATTTTTTTCGTTGGGAACAGCGATCTCTTGCTGAGATGGAACATTTTCGATATGCAATTGGTTCTCCATCTCAAGACTAAAATTGTTGTTACTTCGTAATGCTCTTTTTGAGACTTGATGAAGAGAAAGAACGTGTAATTGAAACAAGCAGCAAGTTAAAAGGTTTAACATAAGATTTACACATGGTTATAAATATTTACTTAGAACTGAATGATTGTAAAAAGAATTAAATTGACATTTATAGCTTAGTGCCACGCTCTGCCATATTTAACAAGTTGGCAAGAAAATCATAGGATGGAAAATTCTAGAAAAGGGTGGACGGATGAGTGCAATCCAAGAAATTCTGGAGGACTCCATCATATTCTAGAGAATGTTAGAAGGAAATGCTCCAAGAATAATTCAAGAATAACCTAGAAGTTTTTAGGGTCATGTATACATGAAAGAATTGTATAGAACAATCTTGAAATTAGAATAATTTAATGTATTCCAGAATGTTCTCTTCGGCTTGGAGAGGGAGCCCCTCCTCTCATTTGTAATCACCTAAAAAACATCCAAGCTTATTCAAGTGTTGTAATTGTTTTTTCTTAGTGAAATGTTCCTTTCTCCAATACTTCTCCCTACTTTTCATCTTAGAGTGCTTTGTGCTTCAAGTCCAAGTGTTTGGAAGGATATTAGGCTGATTTAATGTTAAAGAAAAGCACTAAAGCCGCACGGGTGACTAGAGAAAAGTTAGTCTGTGACAGTTGGTATCAGAGTCTCAATTCAAATATATGACAAAAAGCGTTAAAAAACACGTAATGAAGTTCGAAGCCACTAATGTGGAATCATCTCAACAAGGGCGAGGCCATCAGGAGCAATGAGATCCAACTTCATCCAAACCAAATGGGAAGTCCAAGGAGATCATGCATGGCTTTGATTTGTGTCTTGCTCGGGTGGAGGAGACAGTGAATAATGTGGAGGTCCATATAGAGGATATTGGCCAAAAGGGTTGATGGACTTGAGGAGTAGGACATCACTATCCATTCAATGATCAGAGGTATAATGCTTGAAGTGGAGGAGTCCTTAAGGGACCAAATGACTAAGATGTGGGAAGAGCCTATGAAGATGAGATGAGCGACGTACATGCTACTTTGGAGGAAATGCGCAGGGATATCTTGCTATGCAAGAGGGCACAAACGACACACCAACTATCACACCTTCGAAGCTAAGATGATTGAAGTTCCAAAACCAAAGAGTTTTGAAGGAGCTCGCAATGCAAAGAAAGTTGACAATTTCTTATGGGCAGTGGAGCAATACTTCGGAGTGATGGGGATTGCGGATGAAGAGACAAAAATCCAATTTGCAGCTCTTTATCTCTTGGAGATCGCTATGCTTTGGTGTAAAAGGCGACAAGGAGATATTGAGAAAGGTATGTGCAACATATCTTCATTCGATGACTTCAAGAGAGAGCTAAAGAGACAGTTCTACCCAGAAAACACGGAGGATGAGGCTAGAGCCCGATTGCGAAAGCTCAAGCATGAGGGATCGATTCAGGAGCACATTTGGGAGTTCACAGACTTGGTTCTTGAAATTCTCGACATGTCAGACAAATATGCTTTATTCAACTTCATGGATGAACTCCAACGATGGGTGAAAACTGAGCTTAGGAGACGTGGAGCACAAGATCTCACTACTGTCATCGCCGTTGCGGAAAACTTGGTCGACTATACAAAAGAGTCTACAAAGCCGAAAGATAAGAAGGGTATCCATGTCAAAGAGGGGGAAGACAAGAATCAAGATAAGGAGACCCGCCACGAATCGACTACATCCAAGGTGAAAGACAAATGGAAGCCTAGAAATGACAAAGTCAAATCACATAACAACTGTTTCCTTTGTGGAGTACCTCATTGGGTGAGAGATTATTCTAAAAAAAAAAGACTTTGAACTCTTTTCTCGCAAGTCATCAAGAGGAAGAGGTAAGCGATATGGCTGCATAAGTGGGGGCTATACAACTGTTGAATGGGATGCAAGCTCCGACAAAAACCCAAGCGAAGGGGTTACTTTTTGTAGAGATTGTAATAGACGAGAAGACTACTAAGGCAATGGTGGACACGGGTATCCATGTCAAAGAGGGGGAAGACAAGAATCAAGATAATGAGACCCGCCACGAATCGACTACATCCAAGGTGAAAGGCAAATGGAAGCCTAGAAATGACAAAGTTAAATCACATAACAATTGCTTCCTTTGTGGAGGACCTCATTGGGCGAGGGATTGTCCTCAGAAGGCTTTGAACTCTCTTCTTGCAAGTCATCAAGAGGAAGAGGTAAGTGATATGACTGCACAAGTGGGAGCTATACAACTGCTGAATGGGATGCAAGCTCCAGCAAAAACCCAAGCGAAGGGGTTACTCTTTATAGAGATGGTAATAGGATAGAAGACCACTAAGACAATGGTTTACACATGCGCTTCTCACAACTTCATCTCCATGGAAGAAGCAAAGAGGTTGGATTTGCAGATAACTGAAGGAAGAGGCTCCATCAAAGTCGTTAATTTAGCAGCAAAACCAATCCACGGAATAGCCAAAGAAGTAAAGATGAATATTGGAACATGGTCAGACACTTTAGACTTCTCTGTCATTTTGTGGATGATTTTTGTGTGGTTCTAGAGATGAACTTCTTAGATCTAGCAAGAGCCTTTCCAATGCCCTTTGCGAATAACATGTGCATCATGGAGGAAAATCAAGCTTGTCCAGTACCAATAATAAGGACTAACAAGCAGTAAGCCAAATTGCTATCGACCATCCAACTCTGGAAGGACAATCCACAGGGTAAGGAGGACTGCTTGGCTATTCTTCATGACTCCAACGAAGAAGAAAAGATCCAAGAAGCCATACGATGGAAGATGTGATATCACCCAAAGAACTACCACTAAAAAGGGAGAAAGAAACACCCAAGTCTGCTAAATCTAAAAGCATGCAAAAGAAGCTGGTTCGAGTATAACTATGGGCAGGCAAGCAATTTACGGTGTCAAGAAGAAGCAGTAATGAGGGCATTGCGAGTTTAAGTGGGGGAGTGCCACACTCCGCCATATTTAACAAATTGACAAGAAAATCATAGGATGGAATATTTTAGAAAAGGGCGGATGAATGAGTGCAATCCAAGAAATTCTGGAAGACTCCATCATATTTTAGAGAAGGTTAGAAGAAAGGATAATTCAAGAACAACCTAGAAGGTTCTAGGGTCATGTATACATATAAGAATTATATAGAACAATCTATAAACTAGAATAATCTAATGTATTCTAGAATGTTCCCTTGGGCTTGGAGGGGGCTATAAATTTTAGCCCCTCCAATCACTTAAGAAAGCATCCAAGCTTCCAAGCATTCAAGTGTTGCAATTGTTCTTTCTTAGTGAAGTGTTCCTTTCTCTAATTCTTCTCCCGATCCTTCTTCTTAGAGTGCTTTTTGCTCACAAGTCCAAACGCTTTGAGGATTAGACTGATTTAATGCTAAAAGAGAGCGCTAAAGTCGCATGGGTGACTTGGGGAAAGTTAGTCCGTGACATTAGGCTTCAATGTGCCTCATTTTACCAACATGAAAATCGTTTCATATTTAAGAGATCTTAATTAAATAAGATGTGAAGAAAGTACAATATGGGTTTGCTAAATGCATTAAACCAATCTAGAAGACAATGCAAAAAAGAAATTATGTTTTTGTATGCAGATCAAGCCGAGTCACTATATGCACTTGCTCAATCCTTCTCAAGATAATGGCTCAATCCTCCCTGTGTCGACTAAGATCGATGTATGGACTGGTTGAAATCAAGTCTCTTTATGGACATGAAGATGCTTTCAAACTTAAGAGGCCTTGTTTGAATAAGATATAAATACTGTGTTGGGTCGCTAAATGGGCTTGGTTCTCACTTGGAGTCTATCTAAATAATTTTAGTACTTGTATGGACTGACCAAGCTGGTCACTAGGCACGTTGCCACAATTTTGTCCAGAAGCTGACATAAAAATTATGTCAGCTTGTAGTACTAAGACAAGTCATTCTATATAAGTTGGCTTATCCTTGCTGAGTCTTCCTAATAAAATGTAAAATACATGTATGTGTTGGCTGACATTAGGCACAATATGGACAAGTTAAATCCCCTATAGCCGTTGACCTAAAAATTAAGTTACGTCACAATGTGCATTGACTAAGCAAGATCCCTATCTGCAGTGGCTTGGCCCTCCCCATAAGCTTTAGAAATTAAGGTTGATTTATATATTTATCAAGTTGAATTGTTATATGTGCTTGTGTGGTTTTTCCAATGAGAAGACCTAAAATTAAGTCAGGTCGTTGTGTGTACTAAGTCAGGCGTATGTTATGTGCATTGGCTCAATCTTCCATAATAGCTGACTTTAAAGTTAAGTGAACTTGTATTAGCCCTGGCTTAGCTTAGATTGTTATATGCATTTGCTTGATCTTGAGTTCTTATTACACTTAATGAAAGAAGCAAAAATACTAGCTTGAGTAAATCTTGATTCACAAAAGTATGTTCTTTAGAAATCATATACAACTTGACAACCGCTCTCTAAAAGTGAGACAAGGAAGTCATTTGAGATTTCTTCTTTAAGAGTGAAACCAAATTAAAAGAGAAAAAAGTCAACCTGAACTTGATCTTTGAAATATATCGCACGTGCGTGTGCGCGTGCCAAATCAAAAGAGAAAAAAATCAACCTGAACTTAATCTTGAAATATATCGCCCGCGCGCGCGTGTGTATATATATATTAGAAAAAACGAAAAGCTACAGATATGTTATATAAGTGGGCCTAAAAGAAGACCCAACCCACACAATACAACACACACAAATTCTCAAAAAAAAAAAGAAAAGAAAATATACATATAAGATTAAAAAACCAAAACCACAAACGGGTGCAAAGCGCTAGGGACGTCCCAATTTAGTCCTCCATCTGCCTCTAGTTCTCGGAAGAGAGCCAACTAACAAAGTAGTGAGATGCGTATCATTACCCGAAGTAACTAAAATATCATCCATCAGATTCCTGAGCTCAAGTAGGTCTCCATTCTTCTTCTTTTTCCTGGATGTGTAAACCCGTCATTTCTCATCCGAGGATTGACTCAACTGATCAATGGATTAGTCCAAAGATGGTCGGACATGTGTAGGTTGTTGCACATCATGAATCTTATGTGCCTAAGTAACATTAACATCTTGCTCGACATGATGAGGCGGTAGAAAAAAAAGTAGAAATATTTTCACCTGTAAGTGATATGTTTTAGGGCAGGTGAAGTCTGAAAAATATCATTCGTCTCCACGAAAGGAGGTTTTAAAGATGGGGGAACTATAATATTGTGTGGAGGCTGAATGGTTGATATATTGCCTGCGAGGATAATGACATCTTCAGGGGTATCCTTTTGATGATCAATAGTGTCAATAATTTGGAGCTGATCAGGATGAGAGAGAATCACTGCCTTTGGCGGAACACTTTGCTTTTTTGGTCTGAGGTGGGGGTGTAGATGGTAACATTGAGAACTAGAGTGACTAAACATACGACATTTTGAACAATACTAAGGGAAAGACTCAATTATAACCTTTTGTCAATATCCATGGTGATGTGTGCCTAACCAAATTTCCTCAGAAGCAGTTGAAGTAATGTCTCTTTTAACAAGTACTCTGGTTTCGGATGAATGTGAAATATTAAACGTAAGAATGTCCGTTTTGAGTGGCTTACCATAAACTGAGACAATAAAGTACAATACTTTTTGAGTAAAAAATGAAATTTCGGACCAAGGAGTCGAATCAGCTAGTGAGACGAATCCAAACCAGAATGATTGGTGGTTTCTTCTGTGGGTCAAAATCCACCAACCATTTCAAAATCTTTATTGCTATGTTATCAATCTAGATCACCCTTCTAGCAAATAATCACGTGCAATACTCTTCATTATTAAGTTGAATAAGAATGTGTTCCATTTAAAAGTCTAATTTTTCACTCCCTAACAAGATGCGTACGCTCAAATTCCCTACGAATAAAATCCATTTTGAGATGGCCATAGAGATATTTTTCGACCAAATTGAGATGACAGGAGGAAGCAAGTGAAATGCATTCAACTTCTATAAAAAAGATGACAGACTTTCAATTATTCATTCCAAGTTTATTGATGATCTCCGCCAAGTCAAACGAAGGAGGGAAAGGCACGATTTAGGAATACTTGGAGCGTGGACACCCGCAAGGGCAGCAACGTATGATCTGTCCGAAGCCATGGCCAAAAAAGGGAGGCGCAAAGAAAGAGTAGTGAAATTGTAGTGGACGGTAGGGCGAAATCCGAAGGGGGGAACCCATGCCAAGTTGAGCAGAGGGCGGTTTTTGCTCGAGCCCGAGGATTGCAGAAGAAAAAACACGAGAAGGAAGAAAAGAGGCGACGACGAAGGAAAGGAGAGCGGCGGACCTTCCAGACATGACGACGAGGAAAGACTGCGGGGAAACAAACTTTTCAAAACGGTGACAACGAAGAAGATGCATCGAGGAGAAGACGACACCAGAGAAGACATCGAGGAGAGGAAAGGATCAGATGCGATAAATCGCCGTAACAGTTTCTAGGGTTCGCCATGAGGCGAAACTCTAGCAGAGCCGAGCGTGGGAGACGACGATGCCATTATTGATGATCAAACTTATATATATATATATATATATATAAAGGTGTTTAAAAATATGTCAACAATTATTATTGAAAATCATTTTCTTAAAATGCACATTTCGGAACACAACCCTTTCTCTCAGGTATGTATAATAATATTGAACTAGAGTCCTCACAACTTTAAGATCTTCATGCTTATAATGTGCTTGGGAGTAGACGGCTTTGTTTATTTTTAAAGCCAGAGGACCCCACCTCGTTTGTAGAAAGAATATAATAATTACATATCAATAATGCTTATGTTCTCTCGGAGTTCTAGTAAATAATCTTTTCCATCAAATCAAGAGAATTATCAGAAGTTTTTGTCTTATTAGCATTTTCAGCCAAAGTGCATTGGAAAGCCATTCCAGGGATAGATTTGTTAAATAAGGCTTTTGGCCTTACTGATGCATGATGATGCATTTTAACGATCATTTCATACAATTTTGGAGCTAATTGAGATTCATAAGGCTACGTTGATGAGGCAATGAACTTTACTTATTTCTCTTTTGAGCTGTATTAGATATTGTCACAGCACCCGGCTTAATAGAGGATTTAACATTCAACGGAAGGCCTTGTGGAAATAAAAATTAAGTTAACAATTCTTAATGATTAGTCAAATGAATGTTCAAGGCTAGAATTTACTGAATAAAAATTGGCTAATTGGAATGCATTAAAAAGAAATGGCATTTACATAAATACCACACAATTCTTTTGCATTTACATATGCAAAATTTAAATTTAACATTTATATTTATAACACTCAAAATCTTTTATATCTCATTAAAAATATATAACTATCGCCAGTTTATTAAACTGTATACACATTTTCACGTATAAGTAAATTATTGTAAATAAAAAAAATAAAATTTAATAGTTAGATATGTAAAAATGAAAGTATTATTTGTTATATACATAAATCTTTCTAAAAGGATGGTCTTGACAACTTTTAGTAGTTTTAATGATTGAATGTTGAGCGTGATAAGCATGAAAGACTCAATTATGCCATGATTGAGTGAGACTGGGATTGGCTATTCTCCTAGAAGTTTAATAGAAAAAAAAAACTTTTTTCATTCCTTAATTTAAGGTTCAATGCCAATAACCTTCACCTTATTTCGACGTAATGGTTGGATCAAGCCGTAAGGGTAGTTGTTAATTTGAATTAAATGAAGAAATTGATCTATAAATGAAGGAATTTTGTGTAGCTCGTGAAAACAAGTCATAGCAATGATTAATAAAACAACATTCAAAATGATGTGACCGGAGAAAATATAAAGTTTGTTTAAGATATCAATTACAAAATAAGGGAAAAGTTTAATCCACTCTTAAAATGGTTTAGATAAAAAGAAATCTCTTTCGTGAAGAATTTGGGTTTCTTGATAGGAATGGAGTAGAACATACACGTTTGAGATTTTATGCTATTTTTCAAGTAAATCAAGTTTTCCTTTGAAATAGAATTTCATTCTAGAGAAGAAGAAATCAATAGAGAAGTGAAATCAATGACCTTACTATCTTCCATGCCCATTTTAGCTATAATGGAGAATAGGGGAGAAATAATGTGTGTGTGTGTGTGTGTGAGAGAGAGAGAGAGAGAGAGAGAGAGAGAGAGAGAGACTTTTTTAATCATCTATGCTTGAATCTACACAGGCTAATATTGTGTAATTAAACCTTCTAAAAATTTCTTATCGCTTTTATTATTAGATAATACAATAATAGTATTAGAATATTTTAATAATAACGATTATCCCTAATTGTTATTAATATGCAGATTGATGTATTAGTTTATTTTTTTTTATTTCCCGTTATTCTGTTTATATTTCTTTCCTTGTGAGTGTTTCTTGTAATAGGGTTTATATACCTCTCTTTCTATCAATAAGATATGCTGCTCTACTCCAATATTTCAACATGGAATTAGAGGTGGGTTCTAAACATAGATCCCAGCTGCCACCGACCTTCCCTGCAGCTGCTGTTGGATCTCCCTGTAGGGTTTCCCGCAGGGACTCCTAGCCGCTGGCCCTTCCGGCTGGAGTCTCCTGTAGCCGCCGTCCCTTTCCTGCCGTCTCATACAGTTGTTGCCCTTGTTGTCTCATACAGTTGCCGACCTCCTTTTTGCAGGTCTAGATTCTTCTGTCGGCCGTCCTTGCAGGTCCTCCCTATTGTTTTCTCTGACACATGTTCTCTTCTGTAGTTTTCTGGATTGCTTGTAATTTTATCCTTTAGCCGGTGACCTACAACTGAAATCTGGAATCCCAACCACATATCCTTGGCTTAGTCGGAATCATGGCAGTCTCCTCCAGCACTAAGCCATCCTTAGAGAACGCTTTTGATTTTACCGGAGGTTCGACTCTAACCTCCGTTTCTGTGCAGACTAAAGGACCAGAAATTAACATGAATTTTTGATTACAACTCATAAATTGAACGACAAGAACTTTCTCTAATGGTCTCAAGCGGTGCCTTTGTTTATCAAAGGACGTGAGAAATTCGGTCGCCTCACAGTTAAGATCCGCGAACCTTCAAAAACCGAGTCGGCATATGGAGCTTGGGAAATTGAGAACTTCATGGCCATGTCATGACTGATCAACTCCATGAAAGCTTCGATTAGCCAAATGACCGTTCATATATGTTTCTTCCTTTTGCTAGTGCCCTCAGAATGGTAGTCCGTGATACCTGCTCAGACGTAAGAAATTTCGACCATCTCTATGAGTGTCAAAGAAGATTTGAGAGGAAAAATCAAGCTGGTTGCACTATGGATGGAATGTGATATGTACTACGGCTACACTTAGGACTCTCAAACGAATCTTTCTCTCTTCTAGAAAATTGTAGAAATGATCGCATGTTCCAATTCCTGACAGACCTCAACAAAAACCTTGATGAAGTCCTAGACCATATTCTTGGCCGGGATTCTCTTCCTTTCGCTCGCGCTGCTTTCACTGAGATTCGCCGTGAAGAGAGCTGGAGACTTGGCATGCTCGTCATTTCCACCCCTTCAACCAAATCGTTCGCTTTGATCTCTAATAGTGCTTGACCCTCTTCCATTCCACCTCGGGCAAGTTACCCCACTTGTGATTACTGTCACAAACCAAACCACACTCGTGACAGTGTTGGAAGCTCCACAAAAAATCGACATACAAATCTTTGGTCAAATCCTCTACTGTCAAAGGTCTCACTAAAACACCAGATTTTACCACGATTCAACTAGCTCATACTCTGAACATTCCAAAATCCTCCAACTCTCTGAAAAGTGAGATAGAACACTTAATCAAGCTACTTGGATCCAATCAATTCTCCGTTGTTCCATCGACAACACACGCTGCAAGGTATCTTTTCCTTTGGCATTCACATCTTTTACGTTCTCTAATCTGCGGATCATTATGGGCCACATGATTGGACGCTTGCAAATTTTCTTGACATACTATCTATGTTTTGGAAAGATATGGTCATAATTGCGGATGACTCCCATAGTTTCATTGTTGGTAAAGGGTATGTTGTTTTAGCGATCATTCTAACTCTAGAATCTGTGTAATATGTATCGTTGTTGAATTGTAACATTTTAGCTGTCAGTAAGCTGACATATGACATTGATTTTATTGCTCATTTCTCTTTTGATGTTTGTCTTTCAAGATTAGCGTTCGAGGAGGATAATTGGAATTGCTAAACATTCAATCGAATTCTACTACTTTCAAGAAAAAGCACGGAGAATGAGACCATACCACTTAGTAGTTGTAGTTTATCCCGAGTCACTGAATGTCTCATTATGTTGTTGCATTGTTGTTTGGGTCATTCTAGTTTCGAATATTTAAAACATTTGTATCTATTGATGTTTTCTAATAAGTTTTCTAGTTTCATTGTGAAACGTGTTAGTTAGCTAAACATTATTGGGTTCATTATCCACCCCACACTTACACATATTTCGCTTATTTTTCACTCATTCACATTAACGATAATGACCCTCTCGCACTACCAGCTATGCCAATAAACGGTGGTTCCTTACGTTGATTGATGACCACACTTGGGTGATGTGAGTCTATATTTTAAAAGTCAAATTGGAAGTTGTCAACTTCCAAAAATTCTACACTTTTATTTTGACTCGATTCAAAACTCCAATTCAGGTCATTCAAACTGACAATGACCATGAGTTTTTTCAACTCTATTTTAAGCGAATTCTTGGTAAGGACATACTCTACTATAGCTCGTGTACAAAAATTCAACAAAATGGATTACCCAAGAGGAAAAACCAACATCTCCTCGGCGTTGCTAGCTCCATTATGTTTCAATGTAATATCCTGAATCATTTCTGGAATGATGTTATGTTGACTGCCACCTATCTCATAAATAATCCCCTCTAAAATTCACAACTTTTGAACACCCTTAACCGTCTTGATGTCATACTTTTCTTCCAATCGAGTTTTTTCCATTTTAGATCATAAAATATCTGGGTGTACAACTTTTGTTCGGAACACTGCCCCCACTCGAAGTAAAATTGATCTCGATCTATAAAATGTGTCTAAGGTACTCCGCTACTCAAAAAGAGTACGAGTGTCTTGATCCTATCACAAACAAAATTTATGTGAGTGTTAACGTCTCGTTTTTTTTTTGAAAATATTCCCTATTTCCTAACTCGACTTAAAAGTGAGGGGAAGCTAGAGTTCTTGGACATTATTCCTTATCGTATTCCTATGGATGTTCCTCCCATTATCCTGCCATCGAGGAAGCCCTGGTTCCTGTTGTTCCACCACCTCTTCCTCCCATTCTCTATGTCTACACTCCACACACTCGCCTCGATGGCCCCATTCTGGAGCCCGCTACCTCCTTGCAAGATGCAGGACCTTGAATCCACTCCCCGTGACATTCCCAACACCACTATCCAAATGAGAAAGTGAGTTCCCCGAGTAAGGGACACAATCAAACATGCTCTCTATTTCATGGTAAAATGACTTTTTTTGCTGTTTATCACCGACCTACAGAGCATTTGTTACTGCCCTGATAGATCATCAGATCCCAACTACTATTGAGGCTGCACTAGCTGATCTTGCCTGAAAAACTACAGTAATAGATAAGATGAGTGCCCTTTGGCGGAACCATATATGAGATATCTTAGATATTTTTTGGGGTGAGAAAATAGTGGCATGCAGATGGATTCTCAGCATCAAATTCTACTCAGATGTATCCTTTAAACTCAACAAGGCACGACTGGTTGCCAAAGGATACTGATAGAATTATGGAGTTGACTATGAGGAAACATTTGCTACAGTGGCCAGATTAAACATCATTTGGGTTCTGCTATCTCTTTTGATGAATCTGCATTGACCCTTATTCCAAGTCAATGTTAAGAATGTGTTTCTGAATGAAGATCTTACAGAGGAGGTGTACATGTCTCTTCCTCTTGACTTCAACTTTACTGCCTCTCAAGGGTAAATGTGCTGACTGCAAAAGTCTCTCTATGGACTAAAATAATCCTCATGAGTTTGGTTTGACAAGTTCAGCAAGGTAGTAGTAACCTGTGGTTTTACTCAAGCTCAATCAAATCACATTCTCTTCTTCCGACGTTCATTCAATGGCCATATTGCTATTCTTATCATCTATGTCGACGATATTGTGGTCACAGGAAATGATCTACCTGCATTGGAGTTTTTGAAAGACATTCTTGCTGCGTCCTTTGAGATGCAGGACTTAGGATTCCTCCGATATCTCTTAGGGACGAAAGTTGCTCGGTCATCTCGGGACATTTGACTGTCTTAGCGCAAATATGTGATTGACATGTTAAAAAAAGAGCAGTATGCTTTTGTACAAACCGTTGGCTGTCATAATGGATCCCAAATGAAAAATTATATCAAGACTTACTACCAGCGCCATGGGAAAACTCATTTACCTCGCCCATACACACCCCAACATATGTCATGCGGTTGGTATAGTAAGTCAATTTCTACATGACCCCTATGAGCACCATCTCCATGCTGTCCATCAAATTCTCTACTTTTTAAAAGAAACTAGGCTCATGTTTGTCGCGTCAAACCTCGTTCTATTGCTGTTTATATAGATGCTAGTTGGATCAGACCAGTCCATGATTGATGTTCTACCTTCGAGTCTTGCTCATTGTGTGGGCAAATCTTGTCACGTGGAAAAGCAAAAAGCAACCAGTGGCTTTTTGGAGTAGTGCTGAAGCTGAATTCTGATCCATATCCCAGAGCATCCGAACTTTGTGTGCCAACTTCCATTCCTCTGCAGTTTTTCTGTGATAACAAGTCTTCCATTAGCATTGCCGACAACCGGTCCAACATAATCGCACCAAACACGTGGAGATCGACAAACACTTTATAAAGGAAAAACTTGAATCCGAGGAAATTTCTATTCTTTTTGTGTCCTTCAGTGACCAACTAGCAGATATTCTCACAAAGAATCTTCTTTGGCCACTGTTTGATGACTTCAAATCCAAGTTGAACATTATTAACATCTATGGTTCAACTTGAGGGGGAGTATTAAAATATTAGAATAATAACGACTATCCTTAGCTGTTATTGATATGCAAATTCTTGTATTATTTGCTTTCCTATTTTCCTATTTTCTGTTTTTGTTTATTTTCTTATGAGTGTCTCTTGTGATATGGTTTATATGCCACTCTTTCTATCAATAAGATATGGTGCTCTACTCCAATATTTCAACATGTTTAGGTTAGAATGAAAAGAAAAATTAAAAGGCACATATTCGTAAAATTTTTTGGTAAAAACCAAAATGAGGACAAATTTGTAGTGGAGCATATAATTATTCCTATATAGGGGACTTACATACATAATACAATCTCTTGTATATTTACATATCTAACACCTAAACATTCTTTTTTACGTGCATACCACTCTAATGTTTAACATCACAGCAAAAATAACACCAGCATTATCTTTTTCAAAGTGAAATACACCTTTGCATGCATGGGTTTATGACACCAATGTCTTATAAGTGTAAATATCGAACTGTGGGTGCTAGATATGTAAATATATATGATTTTTTTTGGGTTATGTACGTAAATTTCCCTAAATTTTATAGTAGGGAGTTGACACTTAAAACTGATTTTAGATTCCAAATTAACTTCACGGTCAGAGTTGAGCTTATCGAAATTCAATTAACAGATAATAAAAAATATTCAAGAAAGGTAATAGTGGAAGGCATGGGCAATAGTTCCTTTCTTGAAACAGTGTCAATTCTCAGTGATCGATTCCAATAAAGGGCTATAGATTTATCGTTGCAGTTTTTGTGAGAAATGGGATAGTTCGAGTTATGCTGCAACATGGCCATAAAACTCAATATAGACGGTCAGAACAACAAATTTCTCTTGAACTTTCAATCTTCTCTCCATGAGAACCGGACCTCTTGTTGAGAAGGAACATATTCAAATCCATACAAGCTGTTTCTCAAGTTTAAAGTCGGTATCTACAGCTTCTCATTCCCTGTTCTCTTTGGATCTTATAGATCATTGAATCTCAGTTACTACGTCTCCTTTTCTGTTAGTTCTTATTACTACTAAAAAAGTTGCCATTGCAAAAATGTGCGTACATCATTCCAGGATGTTTGTGTATAAAAATGTACACACTGCCTGTTTTTTTTATTACATGTGTATGGTCGCCAAAGGTGGATCATGTTTGTTTGAAATACTATGACTCTTTGCTTGAATGAAAAGGTGTATTTGCACATAGTTCCAAACCAGGCATTCAATTTTTCTGTTGTACCTGTATTTTTTACTTCATAGTCTGACAATATTATAGCAAGTCATTTTGGGTCATTGTTACTCCACTGTCTTCTAGTCAGAAATATATTGAGTGGATACAATACATGAAAAAAAAAAAAATAATAAACCGGTTTGGCCGCACAGGTGGACGCGGTGGTGTACCTGGTGGACGCGTTCGACAAGGAGCGATTCGCGGAGTCAAAAAAGGAGCTGGATGCCCTGTTGTCTGATGATTCCCTGACCAACGTTCCATTCCTGATACTGGGAAACAAGATTGACATACCCTACGCAGCATCAGAGGAGGAGCTGCGATACTACCTGGGCCTCACCAACTTCACTACGGGCAAGGGAAAGGTGAGCCTCTCTGAATCCAACCTACGCCCTCTTGAAGTCTTCATGTGCAGCATTGTGCGCAAGATGGGCTATGGCGATGGCTTCAAGTGGCTTTCACAGTACATCAAGTAAATTCTAAATATTTCTATATTTATATTTAGTGCTTCGCTGCAACGACAATCTTTTATTTTTTTCAGAGTTGTGTTTGATTTTGATTCCTTGTGTAGAAATGCGTTATATCTACTTGGGACTATAATGGGAAACAGTTTTAAAGCTTGATGTAATTTGCAACAATATTTTGGGAGAAATTTTCGTTTGGGATATTTGGTCACAATGAGCGTCAGTTAGAATCGCCATTTTTGCTTTGGGATTATGACAACAAATCTTATGATCCACGTAACGGAGATCACCGTGGAGGGGCCTCCATGGTATAACAAGTGAAATTGAACAGAAACTCCAATCTTTTAATCAAGTAGCGCTGCCTCCATGCTTTTGGCAAGCCCCCTTATTTCTCATGCTTATTTTACTTAGTTTTTTATATTCATATTTTTATTATTAATTAAAATATTTTTCATAATTTATACAACTATTTCTTTTATTTTTATTAAATATTATAAAAAAATAGGTGATGATGGCCTGTTGCGGCAGTGAACCCTCTTAAAGACTTCCAAACTTTGGACAACCTTTCTGAAAAGGCTTAATTTTTATTCTGCTTAGTGATAATATTTAAAGAAGGAATAATTTAGTTTGGAACTAATTGATCGGACTTTTAGGCCTGATTGAGCACAAAAACCTTATGACTTTGGTTAATTTGAAATAGTAACAGCATCATAGTTGGGTAGAGCCACCATAGCACATGAAAAATATCATTTTAAAATTATTAATTTGTATAGAGCCAACATAGCTTTGATTAGGCTAACCAAGCCATCAACAATTGGGTTGTATAAAAATATTGACATTACTATTTAATAAGATTTGACAATACACTCCAACAATAAATGATAATGTGTCCCATAATGAATCATACCAAATGGTTTATTATAATTATTATAATTACCAATTTAAGGGGAATGACCATGACTCCGTCCAAGTAGTTGGCTTAAGCATTCACATTTTCTTAACTTATTTTTTAGAACTGACATCAATGCAGATGTATGAAATGCTAAATTTAACACAATTTAGTAATCAGAAATCACATTTGGCTGAAAGTCATATAAAACTTGGGGGTTATATATATAAATATTTAATTGTTATATACTTCTAACACATCCGTATAAATGCTGAATATTTTGCAAAGTTAAAAGAAACAAAAAAGAATTGCACAGATCAAAGACATGCACAAATATCTTTACATAAAATCTGCAGTGTTATAAAGCCATGAGAAGTACTGCAAAAACAAACAAACATTATGTTTCACTACACTTTCTTCTCCTCTTTCAGGATCCTTTTTCTCTTTTCTGATGTAACAACAAAAATAAATAAATAAATAAATTAATTAATAAACAAATATTACCAGCTTTTGACCAATAAAAAATCATGCGCCAATAAGGACACAAACAATCTGAAAATTGCTGCTAAAAGCTATATGGTGCAAGTTTCATTACCAAAAAAGCCAATACAGCAACAAAATAAACCTCTTATTTTGCACTGCTCTTGATGCCACTCCTTTTCCCATCACCGGAAACCGGCTGCCTCATAGTCCGGCTGGCCATCTTGGTTGCCCCATTCAACACTTTTCTTGAGGGAGAAGGAATATTTCCATGGCTCGAGTTCCTGATTAATTTGAGCAGAAGAAGATAAATTCAGTATCTAAAGCTTCTGCACAGAATCAAGCTCATAGAAAATGGCTGCATTAAGTAGAAGTTTGCATGGAAACATTCTACTAGTTTGGTTTTGACTGCAGCCTACATACATACCACACAATTCTCATTTATTTACATATCTAACGCATAAACATTCTTATTTACATGCCTACCGCTCAAATTTCAGCATCACATCAAAAAATATCACCATCACCACAATTTTAACAGTAAACTACACCTTTTCATGCATAGGTTTATGACACCAAGGTGTTATAAGTGTAAATATCAAACATTGGGTGTTAATTGGATTGGGTGTTAGATATGTAAAGCCATAAGAATTATGTGGAATATATGTAAATTTCCAAAAGTAAAAAAAAAAGCATAAATTTGCTATAAAATGGAATAGTTTTCGGTTGTTTAGCCAGCAAGCTAAGAGCAAATGATTTTACCTTCCATCCATGCTTTTTGTACCCTTAGTTTGAGGCCTCTTAAGTTTGGACAAACCCACTTCAGCCATCCCAGGAATCTTTGAAACACTCAAACGACTCCGCAATTCTACCTCTGATGAATCACTTGCAGAATTTTCAAAATCCTCCAAATCGGGGTAAAATCGGTTCTGCTGCAATTCATGGCTCCCTCCTTTCTTCCCAGCAGCACTGCTGCTCGCGTGCTGCTCAGGAAAGACTCTCATTTCATTTAAGTATCTTTGGAACAGCATTTGCTCTTGCATCGTGTCATCTTCTTTGGAAGGAGTTCTGCTCCTGTTGTTCACTACCACTTTGTCAACCCACTCTCCAGAACCTGTCTTCATGTCTTCTTCACCTAGCCCTGGAGAGCTATTTGACCAGGGAGATTCCATGGAGACTTGTGGTTCTTCAGGTTTCTTCTGTCTTATTGAATTACTTCTAACCTGTGAAAAAACAAAAACAATATACATCTAATAGAATTACTAATTTCAAACTCGCTGGTTAATTGAAAAGTTAAGTTCAACATATCAGGCTAATACACACAAAAAAAAGTTAAAATTATTCGGAAAATCATAGGAAAAGACTGAAGACCAACAATATATAGGACCTGGATCATGCTTAATTAAAAGGTTTGAATAACCTGATGAGTATCATGAATTTGTTTAGCTTTCCTCATTCATACTTGATAGTTTGTTTAAAACATTCACTAAAATAGGTGCAGTCAGTCAGGTTTTACTTGTTCGCTAGTCTCCCAAGAAACAGAAGATTGTGCAAAAATCTTCAAAGATTACAATTACCTCAATGTCACGGGCTTCCTCCATTGACTGTCTGCTGCTGGTTGAATGGCCCATCTCATCTTCTTCATCATTTAACAACTCCAAAGAAGCCACATCGGTCTTCAATCTCAACAGTTCGGGAATGCACACTGTAGGCCTGAGAGGCACTCCTGCGCCCTTTCTAGCCAATTCCATTTTAAGAGCAGCTATCTGATAGACAATTATGAAAAGAGATGAATGTCAAAATGGTCCTCTGACGCTTTGCATGGGGTCATTTTAGTTCCGCAATCTATAAAAGTGTTAGTTTAGTTTACAAGCTCTTCTAATATGGGCTGATAGTTCCCATAGAAGACTATTTTAGTCCCTATTAAAATAATGTGGAGACTAATTTGACACTTTTATAGACTTTGGGACTAAAATAATCCCATGGAAATAGCAGGGGACCATTTTGACACTTGTTATGACAAACTAAAATCAGTAACTGCAATAAGAACATGGCATTCTTTATAAGACCGATAGAGGAAGCGAGAATGGAGAGTAGAGGGATGGGGGAAGACCTGCTCTTTAAGATCTTTAACTTCGCTATTGTCTTTATTTATTTTAGCAGCACCAAGCTCAACGGTGGCTACTCGCTCAGCAAATTTGAGTGTGCTTAGTGTCTCCCCAAGAGCATCAACCTCTGGACTTATGTGAACAAACATTAGAGTTTTTGCTTGTCCTCCTGCATATAGAAAATAGAAACAAGTTAAGCATATAATAAGCCAAAGTTTGTTTTCTATTTGATTCCTTCCAAACGGAATTAAATCTTACCAAGAGAATCTTGAAGCAGTTGTGTGAGTTTACTATTTCTGTATGGGACGTGAGCATTCTTCTGAGCAAGGGAGGCTATTACATCTCCTAAAGCTGAAAGGGACTTATTAATGTGCTGTGCCTCTTTCAATCTGTCTCCTTTAACCTGTGATTTATCGACCCTCTCGCTGCCTGCCAAATCGACAAGGTGCATGCACCCTCGAAGTGTATTACCAGATGTTAATTCTTTTCCTTGCACATGAATGCTCAAACAACTGCGAACATTTTAACAGCACTGAATCGTGAGCCATAGTTTTTCCATGGGAAGTTTATTTATGGCTGACAAAAATGAAAAGGACTAGTTGTGGGTTGATATAGTGCCGTGGGAGCACTTCCAAGTTTTGAGAATTTGGGAATGTAATAACTACAAGAGGAATAAGTATTGTTTGTTTATGAGAGCTTAAATGGAAAGAAGAAAAAATGAAGAATATTGTGAAGATTAAGAGTTAAAATTGTATAAAGCAGAACTCAAAAATAGAAATAGGATATAGACAAAAGCAAATAAAAGTTGAAAGATAAAATTGGTATATAAAGTTAGTGATAGCATGATTGCTATTATGATTCTTGTTTGTGAGAAATTTTTTAATGTGATTGACGAATATAACTTTAAAGGAAGATGATGTAAAATGACTATTTTATTCAATAGTACACAATAATATAACCATATATGTACCTATATATAGGCAGTCAAAAAGAACAATTTATAGAAAATATAATAAAGGACCATGTCCTCAACAATCAGAAAATGTTACAATAAGAAAAAGTGTATAATCCAATTATAAACAAGGACATTGATAAATCAGAACATGTAACTTTGCAATTTCAAGGTGATATAGAAGAGGCCAACTCATGTTGGGAAAACTTTTAGTAAAAAAAAAATGTTTTTCAGAGGTGAGGAGTGTCGCAACAGGAGTATGAATGATCCATGTAAGGAAAAATAGTGTGAATGTGATGATAAGTAATGAGATCCATATCAAAGAAGACATGCATGCGAGTATAAATATGAGTATTGACCAAAAGCATTGATGGAGGGCATTAACTGGCAGACTGTTGCCATAAAGAGAAGAAGATTGGCAAAATCACTCTTAGAGAATAAAGGTAGATTACAAATGAAAATTATGGGCATTTTTTTGTATTTAGTTTTAGAAAATATATTTTCTAACAAACGAAGTTGTTTTTAAAAGCACTTCAAGTAATTTTGAGTCATTTTGAACATTTTTAAAAATAATTATAACAATTAGAAGCCACCACAATATTGCTAATTGTCATCATCACCACCACAGTCGACCGCCACAACTATTATTTCCTTAGCCAATTTCCACCACTACACCATAGGCAATCACTGCTACTAGTACGTAAATCAACTTGGTATTCAATAAGAAAATAGCACATTGTTGAAATCCCAAACATCTTATGTTTCATGTCAAAACAAAAACAAAATAAAGTAGATGGATGTATGATAAAATTAAGAAGGATAAATTAAATAATGACTATATTAGAGGAAAAGTTGAAGTGTTACTGAAAAAATATAGTTTAATAAATGTTGACAGGGATATATATACTTCACAAAATGAGTCGATTGGACATGATGAGAGCAGCAAACAAAGAATGCGGTACAATGTGATCAAATTGGAATGCCCCGAGTATTTTTGAAATTCATTCCGAATAATACTCACTTGCGAAACGGGCCTCACGACTGCGTTCAAAACATCAAAATTAACCACGAGAAGTCTTTCATGTTGGAAAAGAGCAAGCATGATGATAAAAAGGATGCTTAATTCACACTGAAATCATCTCCATAATCTACAAGGTCATCAAAATGTTCTTTGATGATAAAACAAACCACAATAGCACGTTCCCAAGAAAAAGTATTATGTGATGGAAAGGGAAAGGACAAGGTAACACAGCCTTTACCGCTTCGCTCCTCTTCCAGCAAGCCCACGTAATCACCCGGCTCTCTAAAACCGAAATTTCCCTCCACTGTTCAGTCGCAACTCCTCCCCCATTCGCAAGGCAGGTCCTGCTCCGGCGAGCCGTGAAGCCACATCCAGCCAGCCTTCCCCCGTGCCTCCCTTCTCCTCTTGTTCTTTTTCGCCGGCGAGGTCTCCCTCCAGCAGCGACGCATCTCCTCTGCCTTACTTTTTCTCACTCAGCAGCTCTCCGCCCCCTCTCATCTCTCGTTACTCTCAACACACAGCAAACTACTCCCATCACCCTCCCTCCGGCGACATTTCCGACCACCATCCTCTCGTTTCAGAACAAGGTAAAATAAATAAATAAATAAATACTCTGTGGGATCGTCGATAGCATTTCATGAAGAGAATTCACCCATACAATAGAAGAGAATAGAAGAGAGACAGCAATCAACGCTATGGCTACTTTACGACCCCTACCATGCATCCTATATCATAAAATGCTATTGACGAAACAAACCTTTATCAAACATATCACCATCACCTAGTAAGTCTCTTGTGTCAGATTGAGAAATTATATGGCTCGAATCTTTAGTATACTCTTCTTTCTTACATGTGTTTACTATTTAGGCAAATCTCTGTGGGATTTTACAACTTAGCTATTTTTGACTTGGACGGAATATGAGGATTAAATTGTTGTTGGGCCTTAGTTTGCATTTGACATTTCAGTTGCTTCGCTTGAGGGAAAACTTAACCTCTGTATTTATGAGCTCTAATATTATCTTGTGTAGCATGTTTGATGAAGAACGTGCATATGTATGGGCCCATGAATGTTTTAATGGTGGTCATTCTAGTTGCTTAAGCAAAAGGGAAGGGGGGTGTGTATTGGACACTCATATAGGTCCAACTCGCCACCTCGCCAGACAGATGATATAACGCTCGTAACTCCTGAAATATCTATCATGACGTATTTGGCGCGTCAAGTGAAACCCTATACACGTTTTTCTTAAGATGGTGGGACAAAACTCGTACGCGGTGGACAATTCAAAAGGCTCCTGAAATGCTTTTTACGACTCATTTGACACATTGATGGGAGCCTTATACACGTTTTTCTTAATGTGGTGGGGTGAAGCCGCACGTAGCGTGAAAGAAAATTCAAATCAAGTACCCGTACATGTCTTTCTTGAAGCAACGGGGAAATATGTTGAAAGTGTCTGAGATTCATTAGAAAACAATTGTGTCGGACAAAACAACACTACAGGAATTTTGCAATTTTGTGTCGAACAAAGCTGACACAAAATCGATGCAAATCAGACGATAATTCGGTGGATTTGTCCAATTTGCATTGAAATAGACTCCAACGGTAAAAAAATGGGTCGATAATTCAATTTTCGTCGAATTTGAGTCAAAAAAGATCGACAATAAATTTTATGTCATACTTGTCTCTGAATTACGACGCAAAATAGTTTCACAAATTACCGTTAGATTTTGCATAAAAAATTATCAGACACAAATTTGCATTGGAAAAGTTGACACTAATCTGATGCAAACATGTAACTTAGAGAAAAATTTAAAAGAATTTTTTGATTTGTATAGCCTGCACACACATAAAAACAATATTAGTGATCACAACAATAACAAAATTATATCACAAAAGAATGCCAACAAAAAAAAAACATGATATAACAAATACTAATCTAAATTATCAAAAAATTTACATCGACATCTTCAATATAAGTTTAAATATTTAAGAAATTAAAAATATATAAACTTCTTCCTTTCATCTTTTCCATTCTCTCTTACTCATATATGAAATCCACAGAAATTCTATATCCAGACAAAATAAATTTAAGTTCGGATTCAATAATATCATTTGGACCTCTGCCTTTAATATTGAAGCAAACAACCATAGATACCTTAAAATCCTTGATGCAAAATATAAAAATACAGCTTGAACAACTATTTGCAGTCTTTCCAACATTATTCACTGCATCTAAGTGTATTAGATAACCATAGCTCACCAGTTACATTTGCTTAACTGAACACACAACACATTTTTTTCACATTGACACTAATTCCATATCAAGAAAGAAGGCATATTTGACTAGATTTTCGTGGCATCAAAAGCAAGATTAATAAAAATAAAATTGATAGGCCATCAACAAATTTTCATAAAGCGGTATGGATCTCGAGGCATATCACATATCTAGAGGCAACATTTTGATCAAGGAACATTCAAACTTCGATTAGAAGTTATTCAAAGCTTTGATTTCAACAAACTTATATTTAAACTAACCAGCTCAATGAGAAAGACTCAATGGTACCAAAAATGATCAAATTCAAGTTAAATCACGCTCAGATCAAGCCATTAAACCACTCTTAGAAGCTTTACGAACATATTTGGAAGGCCAAACAATGTCGAACTTTGTAAGCTTATAGTCGAATCGAGCGTCTCGATAAAAAGAATCCAACGAGCCCAAGATCACTCAATTCCGACATCATTAAGACATTCAAATGTCCTTCAAATGTCGTTTGATCAAGTGAATCTTTTTCGGTGATTTGATTAAAGTTATTTATATTCCAACATTAATTACACCAAATGCCATATTTAATTGGGTCAATTGGCATGCCTAACCTAGTTCAAACACAAGATTTGGTCATATGCACCTTTTTGGACTTATGGTCAAATCCAAACCAATTGAGTTTGGTATGGTCAAATGAGCCTTACCCTAACTCATCTTAGACTCTAGGGTTAAGTTTAAAGCCAACCACAAACCCATGGTTAAGCTTGATATTTATCTCATGGGTAAATTTTTTAAAAAAATTCTTAAATGGATAATAAAGAGGTTAAATCAAGGTACTTGCCATAACACATGTCCATACCCTATGGTGCCATTTTT
>NW_018164530.1:780939-887632 GCF_001263595.1 Phalaenopsis equestris
CGCTCTTTCATCTAAACTATGAAAATTATTAGGTCAGTTTGACTTCATCTTTTTCAAAACTAAAATTTTTTAAAAACGTCCTTCCGAAACGGGCAACGGGATTTCAATTCTGATGACCGACAGCTTCTTACGGGCAAACTCTACACCAAAAATAGTGCCGACAGGGTATTACTGTACCTGGTATCGTATGGGTAGGGCCTCTATTGGGCACTCTCATACAACTTTTATATATCTTTTCTATTTCAATAAAATCAGCCCTTAGGTTTTTCTTAATCAAACACCTTACAAAGAATGTCTTATTCCTTCTCATCTTTTTCCTGATTTGGGCTCAATTTGGAAGATTTTTTAGTGAGAGAGCTATGGATTGGAAGAGGGTTTTCTTCCTGCAGGCCGTCGTTCTCGTTTTCATCACAGATCTAGTTGCAGAGCCCCGACTATCCCTAGGTGCGCTAAATATTTGAGTACCACACTTTACACACGAGGGGAATCAAATCCGTGACCCAAGAGGACTTACGATCTTCAGAGAAGTTGCTCTACCAATAGGTCGCAATTTCAAAGACATCAATCCCCAAACTGATCACCTGTGATCGAGACAAGAGTTGACAATTTTCAAAGATGATTGTTTTCTCAATGATGACCGTATTGATCATAAATTTCAATAGTATAGGTTCATTTATAAAATTAAAATATTTTCAATCATAAGAAAATAATATTCAAATTAAAAATTATGTCACTTAATGTTTGAAACGAAATTCATCTGCCTACAGCAACCGTTCTTCGAGGCGGACAAATTTTGCATTAACTCAAGCTCACAAAGAAGCAATGTAATATCAAGTATACTGCCGAATTTATGCTCAAAATGAATCTTATGCCAATAAAGACATGACCCGTCCTGTACCAGCGTGGTTCTTGCCGTCTAATGACACCATAAAGTAGTTACGATTAAAATCGTTTGACCGGGTGGTTTACTGCCAAATGACACAATTATATTATGGTCACGGTTGTAGCCTGTATGTTATCCGCTGACAGTCTAACTTTTTGAGTATTTAATCATAGGGTATATTCAGTAAGACAGAAAACCCTCTTTAAGCTAAGTTTGACTTAGATTAGTCCCGTTAGACAAATATTCATCCCAGTTCTACAGGGTCCCCTTGGACGAAGCAATCCATGGCTGCCGAAAATGATCTTTTTGTCAGGTTGAGTACCTCTGCTAAGTAGACCCGAGACCAAGACAACCCGGGATAATGAAACTATGGGATCTTGATCTGGTTCTTCATCGTTTCTTCCACTATCCACTTTGAGCTCAAAGTGATAATTTAAATTCTTAAATTTACTATTATTATATGTTAATTATGAATACTTAGCGCTTAATTACCAGCCTTAATCGAAAGCGTTCTCCCGTTATCGGGAGAGGTAATTAATTATAGAGAATTGCGCTTATGAAAAACCTTGAACCCCAAATCTTAAAATACTCGTAAAATGAGAGCGAAATCTTTGGTTAGTGTTTTATCTACTGTCTCATCTCTCTTCTGAAAATTTGACCTATAAACTTAACACATACACCGTTAAGCACTCGATGAGAGTCCAGTACGCTTTTCAAATTTTCAGAGCCCACAAGAAACTTAACAAATTTGAACTTATGGAACAAACGAATGAAAATGTAGCTATTCGATAGTTTTATAAAATGCGTATCTAAAGATTATAAAGTTAAATGGGTAGGTTGTTGAAAATGATTTGTAAGGAATTGGTTAATACTTTATGCTAATCATATGTAGTTGGGATAAGTCTAATGATTATGATGATGATTATAATAACACAATTAAACTGGAAGCAGCCATAAATGCATATGCGCACATGAAATTTTCATATTATTATTATTTTCGTAAACAAAAGAATATATTTTTTTGCTCGTTCATGCAAGCACTTGGAATAAACATATTGAAACCTATTTGAAAATGCCAAATTAAAAATGACAACTGTTTTAGCGTCAAAGAAGTATAACTATTGAATAACAGGCCTTCAAAATCAAGATTTCAAAGCATACCTATGAGAGCGACTGCTGTGATCATTCATAGCTGTACATGAAATAGCACGGTTTTTCCAGCCTAAATTCATTATTTCAATTACTTCTTCTGTTGATCTAACAGGAACCAAGTTTGCATCAGGCACGCTGAGTCCTTTATTTGAGCAGTTTCGAATCTCTAATGTATGTTCGTGTTAAAGAAGCACTCACTTATGGGGAAGAAAAATGAAACAAATGACTTAAAAAAATAAAAAATGGGATGCATACCACTAAAAAACTTTACAACACAATCATTATCTTTTAAAAGTAAAATACACCTTCTCATGTATAGATTTATGACAGCCAAAGTGTTGTAAGTGTAAATATCATCCATTAGATGTTACATATGTAAATACATAAGAATTGTGTGGTATGTCTGTAAATTTTACTTAAAAATGTCGAGCTAATGAAGGATATCTTTTGTTAAGGCCATCATTAAGCAGATCTCTAACTTGTTCATTGTAAATCTCAACCATCTGAACTGAGATTTCATATATAAAGGTATCTTTTCGTTGCTCGGAAAGGTGAAAGAGATCATTCAATGCCCTGTAGTTTACTCCAACAGTTTTCTCATTGAGCTCTTTAGGCCCACTCTGCATAGTGATTCAAATACAAAGTATTTAGTACATTTCATAGTCTAAGCATTGCATGTGTTCTTAGCAAAGATGTGGATAACAATGTTCTTACCATTGTATGTGTTTTTCCTGAACCTGTTTGGCCATAAGCAAAAATACAGACATTGTAACCATCAAGGACAGATCTAATTAAGGGTTGAGTATCTGAAAAAATCTCCTCTGCAATGAAGCCACACTTGAATAAATAAAATATTCTTCAAAGATGAACATAAACCTAAGCTCAATTTTTCAAAAAACCTTGTGTTGCTGATGGGCCAAAAACCTTGTTGAAAGTGAAAGTTCTTCGTGCATCTTTTCCAGTTTTTGATTGTGTAAATATCGTAATATTTTGATCATCAATACGACCAAGAGAGCTCATAGTACTCATTTGACCAGGTAGGAAAGGTCTCACCCGGCAATAAACCCTAATGTTTCCTAATATGGCCAACAAAAGCTCAATTCCCATAGGAATAAAGCTGTATACAAAAACTTTATTTTATGCTAACAATTATACCTTTCAGATCTTGAATTTGATTGTATAGTTTTCTATTTTCTTCAAGAACTTTATGATATCCTGATGCAGCACTTGCTAGGGCACATAGTTTATTTCCTGTTGCACGATGAGAGATGAACTGGTTATCAATAAAGAAAAGAGAAAATTGTCAAAGTAATCCTCTGACTTTAGTCAAAGGAAATTTTAGTCCCAGAGTCTATAAAAATGCCAACTTAGTCTTCAGACTTTTTTGATGAGCTAAAATAGTCATTTATGTGGATTATTTCAGCTTATATTAAAAGGTCTGAGGATAAATTTGACAATTTTATGAATTCGGGACAAAATAATCCCATGTAAATAGTTAGGGGACTACTTTGACACTTTACTCATAAAGAAAAGTTCACACACAACAGAGGTTGATCTAATGCAATGATAAACTTACCAAGATTACCAAATTCTTCTGAGTGACGTCTCTTCAAATACTCCACACCAGTCCTAGTAAAGCGAAGCGCATATTTCAGTTCCTAGGAGCATCAAAAGCAGGAGTACTTTTAGAAATGATTAATGGCAAGATTTTCAATAGGATAAATCATGGACAAGAAGTACTTGAATCTCCTTTTGTTGACGATCAAAAATTAGCTGTTGCCTGATAAGCCTCTCATTTAAGGCCTTCTGTTTCAATTCCTTTTTTATTTCCTTTGCATGCTGCTTACTAAGCCTCTCTTCCTTTGCTTTTTCTTCCATCTCCGTTAGATCAATTTCTTCCATAGGGTTTTCTCTATGCTGCTGCAAAAAATGCTCTTCTTGAAAGGAATTCTCTTCTAGCTTCAATCGTTGCTCCATAAGCATAAGCCTTTCTTTTAAATCTCTCATCTCAACTTCCTTTTCTTGTTGCTTTACATGGCTTTCTTTTGATTCATTCTCACCGTTCTCCTTTATGTTTGCTTCTTCCATGTTACTTTTAGAAGCATTTCCTTGCACCTCCATCTAAAGCAATTTAAATATTTAACAAAGCAAGGAATTTCATTCAAAAGAACTGAAATAAGATTAGCCATCATTATCATTAGCTTTATCCCAAATATTTGGGGTTGACTAAGTGACAATAAGTCCAAAAGTCTAAATCAATATGATTCATGATCAGACACAAGATTAAGAATAGTTGGGATTTCATTATGTTTCCATTACTTTCTTCCACTCCAAAGTCCAAATAGCCTTAATGATAGCATGAAGATCAATATTCATATCATACGTACATTAAATTATTTCTGAAAAAGTTGGATATGCAATTCTATGCTCTTACTGAAGTGAAAACAAAAGATAGTTATGTTTCCAAGGCAAATGAAAACTCAAAACTCTTCAAAAAGGCTGGTCGTGGGTGATATATGTTTACACTAGCGCTAGAGGAAAAAGCTCTATTGGTCATGGAGAATTTTTTTCAAAAAGGTTGGTCAAGCCCTTGACTCGAGGGTGATAATGAAATTTATCCATGGAAATAAAGATAATTAAAAATACAATTCAACTAGCAAGAAAGGGCAAAGGCTTCAAGGAGAAATTTTTCCAAAAGATTCTCAAGAATTCAATTTTTCAAAGATTTTTTTTGCTCTTGCATGTAAGGATGAAGAATATATCGTAGTAGTACAAATGTTGTTCATATTTGCAAAGTTTTCCATTGGCATAGAGATAAAAGATATACATTTTTCTCTAAGTGGTAGTGGGACAATCATTCATATTTGCTAGGATATTTCTTAAGGAGGTTAGTTAAGATTTAGGAGAGATAATAGAGGTTCTGTATGGTAAAAAAATAAAAAGGATGCCTTTTTCTACAACATGAAAGTGCAAAGGCTTTGTTGGGGTAGCTGGTTTGTTGTCGGCACTAACATCACTAAAGGTTGTTGATTTTCCTTTGATATGTTTTAAGGGAAAAAGAAGAATAACTAAGGCTAAAATTATACATGTATGCAGATAAGATGGTCTCATTAAATAAGAAAAACTCAATAATCAAATTTCTTGGTTAAATAGAATATAGAAAGGAGCAAGCAATTATTTCATCACACAAAATGCCAACAGCTGAAAGTCGTGCAATATATGATAAAACTTATTTTTTGCCTCAACAATAAAGAGATAATTTAAAATCTAAGTATTAAGTGAGAAGAAATAAAAGCCACCACCTTCTTCTGGTTGGCAATGCATTGCTGAAATTCTTGCATCACTTTATTTAATATCGTCTCCACAAGCTGAAAGAAAAATTATTTGTCACAGCATTGGTTAACAAAAAATAGGAAACCATAAGGGTAGACTCACAAGTGGAACTTCTTCAGGCCTCTTATTAGACAGAGCTGAATGAATCAACATATTGAGAGAATGCGAACTTTTCTGTGAATCAAACCATGTAGATTGTAGTTATGAGTATGAATCATTTTGATGCAATATTGAAACGAAGTTTAACAGACCAACCATTTCCATTGATTTCACTGACATGTCCCCACTGAAATTATCTTCCGAGGAGAGATCATCAGAAGATTTCTCAGGTAATGTTTGAGCTCGAGAAATGGAATTCATGAAAGGATCAGAGCTTTTTCTCATAAAATGGTTTGATGAGCTTCCAGGTCTCGTCATCCCACCAAATTTCGAAGAACCACTTTTGCCAACTTGGCTGCCTTCAACTTGTGATTTAAGTGCCAGAACAGAGTCCACAACGCTAAAGCTTTTCCCTCCCTAAGAAAATAATTTTTTTTAAAAAAAAGTTTAAACAAAAAAATGAACAAGGTGCTCCACTAAATGTTCATTTAACTATGCAAATTTAGAAAATTGGTGTCAATATGGTCGTAAGAAAGGTATAATAAGGTTTCTTATTTGTAAAAGGTGTAGAACTGGGCAACACAGAGCTGAAAGAGAAGTTCTCATTGACAAAATACAACGACGAAACTTATGTGTTTATGCAAGAGAGCTAAAAGATAGCTTAAAATCCACTTCATAATTTCCCTAAACTACACAAGTAGACCAAGTAACCATTGAGAAGCATATCAAACATAGGGTCTATCTGGGACAATTTTCTATAAGCTTTGCATTTCAGACTGTCATCACAATTCTGTTTAGAGAACTACTTTCTTGTTTTTTTCTTTATTATTATTTTTTTTTTATGAGATACTATTTTTTTGCAAACAGATATGTTAAATATCGTGACTGTAAGAAAGTTATAGTCTATTTTTCATGGAAATAGTAAATATTTATAACTCACACCATAACTTTCAAAAAAATTATTTTTCTCACTATAGCTTTACAACCACTTTCACAAAAAAACTACAGTCGTAAAAAACAGCCCTTAATCACCAAACTCAAAATTTCCAAATAAAGTAGAGTTAGAAATGCACACCCTTTCGAGATCTGATGCCTCAAATGTGGGAAGGCCCATGTCTTGAAGCGCCACGATAAAGTTTCTAATGTTCTCAAAGTACAGGTAAGCAGATAGTGGTGCTCCATCTGGGATGACAAGTGAATCAATGGGAACTTCTATGACCTATGGAAGCATTATTAACTCAAATATTGAATAAGTCTAAGGATTTTATGATAAATTGTGAATTTTGAAGAACATACCTTTGGTATTGCCCCGGGTTTTACTTTGTTGATGGCATTGCAAAGGATTATTCCATTTCTGAGCGCAATCCTGAATTCTTCTTCCGAAGGCTCCTCCGGCAAATCCTTCGCTCCCACAACACCTACGGTCCTTCTCAGCCATGCGGCCGCCTCATTCCTTCTTGTCTCTGTCATTGTTCACCAGAAGAAGATTGAAACAAAAATAATTCAAATTTACAGGCCCTTCAACTAATTTTTAATGCTGAGACAATTCAAAAGCAATGCAGTCGTTTTTAGTAATTGGAACATTCAACTTTATCATTGAGAATAACACTAAAGCATAGCACAATGGATAGAATTGCACTTTTGAAAAATGGAAAAAGGTTCTCGAAGAAGACAGAGAACTCAAATTTTATAATAATAAAAATATTTTAAGAGTCAAAGACTCAATGCACACCATGTGACCATTGAGACAATAATAAGGTAAAGTCCAACACCTTAGAAAAAAAAAAAAAAAAGAATATGCCATGAAAGTGTGCAGTGTGCTAAAGATAAATAATGAATCACTCAAATTCGATAAAATATGAGTATGAATGTTTAAGCCATATGAGAGCAATAATTAAAAACATCATTTGGAACAACCATCATTACTACATACATGAGTGAAAATAAAAAAATATTAAACAAGGAGATAATTTCAATATAAAAAACTAGAATTTTCAAAAATTACTACAAGAAATAGATAATTTAGGATGACCGAGCTAGAATTTGAATTGAGACGGCCGAAATAGGAGAACAAAAGCTACATAAACCTCTGCATTATCCATCATTACAATGCGCTTCCTAAATCGAGTGAACCGCTGCTCAAACCTAACGTCTTAAGGGAAAAAATAATCCAAAGCTTTTACATCGATCGTAAATAAACGAAACCACATTCTCTTAAATATCTACTAAAAGAAAATTGTTTCTTCACATTCGATGTGAAGAAAGATCACAAAGCATCCAACAAATTCCTTTTAAAAAAATCAGCAACCAACCAATTCCCCGAGGACGACGACCACCCAAATTTCTTTAAAAAAAAAAAAAAAAAAGGAACCAGAAATAAGATCTATAATCACCTGCTTCCTCGGCCCTCCTGGTGGTCAGGTCAATGTCACTGAACCTCGTCGAATGCTGCTTTATCACATCCTCCACCACCGATTCCATCGAGATTAACAAACCCCCATCCGACGCCATCCCTTCCCTCCTAATTCCAATCCATAGCACAAATCTCTCCGCAAACAAATCAGATTGAATCCAAACCCCAAAACCAATTCAATTCTTCATCGTAAGATAAGAAACAGAGAAAGGGAGAGGAAATGTGGGAAGAAAGTGAGAGCTTCGTGGGACTATACTATATTTGTTATGATGTTGAACAAAAAACGTGTGGCCTCCTCTTGGCTTTCTCTAACCGCTCAGACAAAAGTGGGGGAAGCCCAACCGATTCATATTATACCTTTTTCCACGTACATGGTCAAATGTAATAAAAGAAAACAAATGGAGTGGACTACAAAAATAAATAAGTTGTTTTAGCAAGCTCTTCCAATTGGCGGCGACAGACAGATGCCAACCAAATCTACCCAATCCAGTATAAGGAATTTCTCTAAGGATTTTTGGAACAAGTATAATACTATTTTTTTATTCCAACATTAAACAAATCGAATTATAAATTTATGCACATTCAAAATCAAAATGTTATTTTGAGTCTAAATGTAAAAATTCAGTTATGCAATGAAATTGTTTTAAAATATTCTATACAACTTTATATAAAAAATAATTTCAAATATTTTAAAATACTTTTTTATATTAATATTTTTTAAATGAGTAGGCCACCATTAAATGAGTTAAGTCATAGCTAACTCGAATTTTGCTCATGAGCTCTTTATAAAATTGAGTCTAATGAGTCCGCTACATGGCTTGACTCAACTCTCAATAATACCCCTAAAATTTGGTAAAAGACTCTTCGTCTCATAATCTCTTAACTTCGCTTCTCCAAAAAGTATTATTATATTAATTGACAATATGATAGTTTTACTATTTTTTTTTTAAAAAAAGTTATTAGAAAAATACTTATATAAATATTATACAATTTTTTTAAAAAAAAAAAACAAATTATGATACTCAAAATAACTTTTAAATAACCAAGTTCATTATAATATCTCCTCTAATACTTCTAGAACCCCCTTGAATGAACCATTATCACGCATACAATAATCAACAATAATCAATAAACACATAATTTTTTTTTTAAAAAAAATGAAGGGTTTTTAATGAAAATGCTTCAAATTAAGATTGACATTTAGTTGAAACGATGGACATAATAGAACAAAATTAAAACTCATTAAAATTTATCATTTCATAATCTCCACTTTGTTACTAACAGCATAAATAATTTATGCACATTTATTATTCATTTTTATCTTTTCAATAGGAATATCCAACACATCATATTATGTATCCAATACGGCATAAATTCAACATAAAACATAGGCTGACCAAAGGAAACATAATATTAAGATGAGCCATACACCGTCCAGTCATCCATAAGGGAGCAAATTACTTAATATTGCGAATATAGCAGTCATAGGAATACTCGCAGAAAGCAGCTTTAGTTACCATGTTTCTATAACATATAAACATATAAACATATAATCATATATATACGGATACACAGCATAGTGAGACTAATAAGGCTTGGTATTAAACAAGTGATTGCTGCCTCGGCAAGTACTCCATGAAAGCTTTGCCACCTGCATTTACAAAATCCGAATAACTTATCTCTTTTGACAAATAATAGACAACATAAGCTTCTGTAAATGAAAGAAAAGGATGGTACCCACCATCCTCACTCGTCAAAGGCCCTGCTCGCTTCTGCATCAGCTTCAGTATTGTATTCCTAAATGAATAAAAAACATAAGAACCAAGTAACAAATTTTTTTTTTTTACATAAAAATCTAGAGGCGCCAAACCGCAAAGCCGGCATGATGAGTACAGTGCGAGGAGACCATGACTCCCCACATGATTAAAGTGATTGATTACTCAATTATCAGTTAACTACTCCACTAAATATAATAGATTGCTAGCTATACAATAATTCATCAATCAACTGCCCAAATAATCAACAGATTGACTAATTATAAACTAATGCATAATTAAGCACAACTAAATATGTATTTACATTACCAAAATAAGGAACATATAACACAATTTAAAACTATAAAGAAAATACTCCAAGAGAAAGAGAGAAGTCGATGCATCCAACCCTTGGAACATGGCTGATCTCAAATCTGCTCAGCCCACGGGTCAGTTCAACAACTCTTCCGTAAGGTTCATACAAATCTTGGCTTCGGACTTTCCATCTTCTGTCAACCTGTAATCGAACACGAATAGCCAGTGAACATATCTAACACCAAAACTTCAATTTTTACGTATATGACACATTAACTTGCGAAAAAGTGCATTTCGCATTTTAAATCTTAAAATGGTGGTATTTTTTACATGATATGAAAGATTTGGGTATTATGAATGCAAAATGTAAAGTTTAGGAGTTAGATAGTAAATACATAAGAATTAGGTGGGTACGTATGTAAATCCCCCAAGAATATTTGTCATAAATATTTCTTTCTGAAAAAAGAATGGATGAGTTTTAAAATAATACATAAAGTGGTAGTTGCATGTAAAGAACCAACAAAAAAACTTGTATTTAGATTATCATGAGGGCTCGATTGAAATTTTAATTCCTAGCATTTTGCTGCTGAAGATGACCAAATAAGAACATTCATAAGAGGCAGGAGCAATTTACTTCAAATAAAAGTAACAGTAGCTTTATGCAACAATAATGCCACCCTCCCAACAGAAAGATAGTGCTATAAATGTAAATATAAAGTGAAATATACCATTTCAAGGATAGATTTAAGACATCAAAGTGTTATAAATGTAAATATGAAAGTTTAGGAGACATATATGTAATGACATAGAATTGTGTGGAATGTGCGTAAATTTCACAAAATTTAATTATGGATATCAGTAATGTAAATTGCCTACGAGAACAGAAATCTGAATGCATCAGACTCAAAACTATACATTAGTGGGCTTCTTATTTTTATATATACTGTATAGGCTTCAAAAATATATACATTAAACTATACATTAGGTCTAACAGTGACAGCATCAGCAAATACACATTTTCAAGCATAAGTTTTACCGCCAAATTGTTAAAAATGTAAATATCAAACTTTAGGTGTTAGATATGAAAATACATAGGAATTGGATGGCATATATGTAAATGCCCCAACAAAATAAACCATATAGATGATAACTGACAGCAAAGAAATTGAACATTTAACCTGATTGCGGACAAGCTGTGAATCAACAATTGCATGAATGTCATCGTAGCCCATTTCACGAGCATTATCAAGTCCTAGACTCAAGTCCTCATACTCAGCACGATTATGAGTAGTAAAAGTCCGAGGCTTGTGCACGCGAGCAACCTTCAACAAATAGAAGTAAAATTCAAAAATAGTTGCGCAACACAGTTATAACATCATAAACATATATCCCTATCCCATTCTCTTAAGAGTTAAAATTTAAGTAAATATTCACCACATCTCCGCTGGAATTGAGTATCACAGCTCCAGCGCCTCCTTTCCCAGGATTTCCTTTGCAAGCACCATCAGACTTAACAGTGCAGGATTTGGACATTCTTTGAAAATTTTAAGAGAAAATTTAGAATAATGATTATTAAAGATAAATGAAAAGGTTACATAATGCAAAGAGGATAAAGATTAAATAAGCCTAATTTTTTTACAAAGCTTCAAGTACGAAGATGTGTGATTACAAAATTATCTGTAGTTTTGGCATATTCACATTTATTCAAATGCAAAAGAAGTTTCTACTAAAAACAAAGAGTGGGAACCCTAGATGGCAACATTATTTTTAACGGAAATTTACAAACATACCTTACAATTCTTATGTGTCTACATATTTAACATCCAGCGATTGATACATCTATGTCATTCTCATCCAACTCAGTCACTGAAGACCTCGCCAAGCTTGTTCTCAGAGCAGGATTGGATGCTTTATGAAAGAAATTCTTAGCCCTATCCGTTTTTTCTTTAGTCAGACTAGTGACTGAAAACAGTTCTCGTCTGTAGCCCGGTCTGATTGAGGGTGGGACCTGAGACTGAGATCTTAGCTGCTGCTTTCTACGCACCTTCATCTGCTAATAGCAAGACAGTACCAACGCCTTTCGCTAAGCCGGATGCTGATATACCGACATTTTAGACATACTTTAGTACCATACTTAACTAAAGCTATCTTACTTCCGAGTTGCCAAACAGACTACTTGGCCTCGCCTAATTCTAGAAAATTCCTACTGCCAAGATCAGGCTGAGTGGGATTCTAACCCAGTCACCCCAGGGTTCCTGAAATAGGGTTAAGAGGATGGAGATGGATGGGAGATTCTCACAAGAGCTGATGAAATGGGAGCTCCGATTCCTATTCACCGGGGCGATTTCCTTTCTATCACTAAGAGGATGGAGATGTATGTGATCACTAATGTTTTTTATCTTTAATTTTTGTTCTTGCTTTTATTTTAAAAACAAGTTTATTTTGTACATTTTTTGAATATTTTTATTTATTTATTTTCAAAAACAAATTAAATTATTTTTAAAAACACTCAAAATATTTAAAAATTATTATGAGTGTTTTAAAAAACGATTAAATATATTATAACATACCAAAGATGTTTTATTTAAAGTTAAAAAAACATAAAGAAAACAAAACTAAAATAAAAACTAAAATCAAAAAGTGATCCCAAATGACTCCTTAGGTTTTGATAAAGTAAATCTCATGTTTCTAAATACTTAAAAACATTCTGAAAACCCTAAACATTTAAATAAATCCATCCTCAAGTGGCTTAAAAATAATTTCGATGGTAAATCAAAGTTCTATTTCATTAAATCTGCCCACCACACATGGTTTTGGAGTGCCTTGCCACAACACCCACAGCTTATTCCAACTAAGAACAGAAAACAACACAGCCATGGTTAACAGACGAGAGTAAACCCTAGAGAAATACTTGAATCACCTCGGGTACCCTAAATCACGCAAGAAACACTCATTTCACACAACATCAAAAGTTCTTCGATAAAATGAGACAAATATACAGTCATAAAAAACCTATAATCGCACAGCCATCGTTGAGGCAGTAATTTATATGCCAGAGAGATGAACTCAATTGGATACGATTTTACCTTCCACCAACGCTAGAACAGAAAAATCTGAGCCACGCATTCTAATCCCTAACGATGGGAATTTAAATAGCAGGGGCTACGGTACAAAAGATCAAATATCCCGATGAACTCTGACCACCACGTGGCATGTTGCCTTGTAAATCGGGACCTAGCTATAGTAGCTCCACCCAAAATTTTCGGTTCATTTCTCCAACTATTGAGGGTGGTTGCGGGGTTCAGTACCCCGCCACATTAATGATTTTAAATGCGCCTATAGTAAAGTCACTAATAATAGATCTAAAAATAATATTACTCTCAGTAATTTCTTAGATTATGCAATAAAATTAAGTGGGTCAGGTCACATGATTTTTTTTTTTCATTTTGCCCTATTGAGTGTTATGCGTGTTAGAACATTCACGGCGGTTGCGTAATGTATTGTCGTCTTGGTGCTGCACGAGAATTATGCACACTCAGGTAAATGAAAAAAATAAGTAATGATACCAGAAATTTTTAGGTGGAAAACCCAACAATAAAAAAAAACTATGGGGTCTAGCTAGCTGAATTGACTGAATTTCTTTTTTTTTAAGCATAAAATAATTAAAAGGGCATACTGGGCGCATCTCTCAATTAGAATATGGGGCAGGTTTGTAGCATCACCAGTAAATAACACACTGTTTAATAACATGTTATAATTATGTTAAACCGGCCATGTATTTCATAGATTAACCCATCTAATACATAAAATTATTCCATATAATAATCGATTTCATTATGCACTACATTTCTAACACTTTAATTTTATTCATTAACCATAATTAATTTCACACATATATGTATTAAACACTATATTGAACTTCATTAATTTTATGCGACTCAAATTCTTTCGTAAGACTTTCAAAATAATATGCAAATATTCGTAAAATTTCAATGTTTATGTGTTACATAAATACTTAGTATTAACATATGTATTTTTATTCCTAAACAGAAATTGTTAGTATTTTGGGGGCTTACTAAAGTTCTAAAAAATGATTCTTATATTTTTTTTTAAAATAATTTTACTAAATATGAATAGTATTGTCTTTTTTTCATAAACAGCTGTACCAAACAAACAATCGGCTTCCCAGCAACAGCTTCTTGTCTCGTAAGAATTTTCTAAAGCAACGCAGCTGCAGTAGAGCCTATCATCACCACGTGGCATTTTGTATTGTATTACACGAGAATCTAGTTTTGATTGATGTTTGATTATTTGAGTAATACGTCATAACGGATTATCATTTTAGTATTACACGAGAATTTTGCACCTACCCTAAACCCTAAACAACCAGTGATGATACAAGATGTTTTTACCAATAAAACTTGTAAAGAAAAAAAATCATGAGGTCAGGTCTAATTGTAAAAATCTAGTTTTGATTGATGATTATAAAGACTCATTTTCCCATATATAGTAAAGAGTTACTATGTTTTCAAAGTTACAACGTCGACTCACGGCGTCCAGTAGATGTGGTCGATTGTGTTTAGAGAAGATCGACGGCGGTCGGCAGTAGTTAACGATGGTCGATGGAGATTGACGATAATAGTAGTCGGCGATCGGTGGTTGTCGACGGCCCTCGACAATGGTTAACGACGATCGGCTGCAATTGACGATGGTCAACGGAGGTCAGCGAGTGTCGTCGATTGTTGAGGATGGTCAAAGGCAATAAACGGCGGTTGATGACAACTAACATCAATCGAAGGTGATATGAGCGATGCCGGACTTCAGTTTCTTCTCAAAGTTTAAGTTCTCTTTAAACTCTCAAGCCCCACCCTTACGAGATGGGTGGAGCTATATTTATAACATTGTAGGTGCAATTAATAGAAAAATATGAAAACTTTAATCGGACAGTTCGGAAAGCTTCTTTCTATCAAATGACTTATGATGGATATTTTAGTATCATAACAATGTACAAATTGAGCAATCTTAGGCTCGTTGGATTCATCTTTCGAGACACTCAATTCAATTATAAACGTGCAAGATTTGACATTCATTTAACCTTCTAAATATGTCAAAAAAATTTCAAAGTGTAATTTAATGACTTGATCTGAGTTTGATTTCAATTGGAATGAATTAATTTTGGTAATATAAGGTTTTTTTTTAACGAGTCAATCATCTTGACTATAAGTTTGTCGAAATCGGAGCTCTAAATAAGTTTTTATTGATGTTCGAAATTTTTTTCTTAAAAAATTATCTAGAGATTCGTGTCATGCCTCGATATTTTTATCGGATGATGAAAATTTGTTGAAGGCATATCAAGTGGCATGTTTTCATTTAACACTATCATTGACGGATCTCAAATCCGGGATGTGAAAAACGAAAAATTACATTAGGTAATAGGCAACCAACACAAATGTTTGTCGATAAAATAATGATATGAATCTTTTAATATCTTAAGTTTAATATGACTTCATCAAATTCCAACATTGATTTTCAAAATAAGCATGATTATATATTTATTGGAGGAGATGAGCATGTTTGTAAATTTACTTATATTTTAATTAATTCAAATATTAATGAGCTGTTTGGGATCATTTTTAAATTTATTTATTCATTATTTTACACTTATATTTTTATATTTTGTTCTCCATTTTTATGAATAAAGACTACGCATAAGAGTGTGCAAATTATAGAGGAGTAAAGTTCATGATGTCATGCTTCAAAATTATGAGAGTAATTGAACATTGGTTAAGACGTGATTTAAAGTTTGTCATAATCAGTTTGAATTTATGTCGGGAATCCAAAAAGGTTTTTGCAAGTTTTCAAAAAAAGTTTTTGCAAGTTATCAGAGCCTAAAAGAGAGAGTAGCAGACTATGTTTCAACCCTAACGATATGAGTGACAAAAAAGGACTATGAGTGACAAAAGAGAACAGAGGCGAGGGTATATGTGAGGATAGGGAGTGAGATTACCGAAAATTAGGAGCAGCACATAAATGACACCTCGCAACAAAACTCTAGCCACGAAATACCCTCTACCCCTTCCATTTCAGACAATGAAACACTCGAAATAAAAGTGTTCCCAAATGCCACTTCTTCTTTTCTGCAATGCAAAAGACCTCAAAAATGGGGTCCCCAACCACCCACACCCTTTAGACTGAAAGAAAAATTTTATAAGACAGTGGTGAGACCTACAATGCTCTAGGATACAAAATGTTGGCCTTTGAAAGAGAAGCATAAAACTAAGTTAAGTTGCTAAGATGAGAATGCATAGGTGGATGAGTGGCTTGATAGTTACAGACAAAATATGAAATGAATATATTCATGATAAGATTAGTGTAGATTCAATGGCAAACAAGATTATGAAAAGCTTCCACCAACTGTTTTGGTGCCGATCGATTTGCATCACTCCTCCATACGAACTAAAAAAAAAAGTGCACGTAGCTCTTGATCTATTGGAGATGGCCAGCTAAGCATTTAATATCATATTGTCATTAACCGTCCCCCAAAGCACATCATCGTCCTCCGCCGACACTGCATATCCTCCATATTCGAGCTTGCACATTATATATATATATATATATATATATCTATGTGTGTGTGTGTGATCTATAACTTTATCTCATAGTTTATTTATCCTATATTTTGTCACCATGGTTGCCTCTCGTTAAGGAAATTCCCTAAGGATTTTTAAATTAAGTATAATACTATTTTTTTTATTCCAACATTAAACAAATCGAATAATAAATTTATGCACATTCAAAATTAAAATGTGATTTTGAGTCAAAGTGTAAAAATTCACTTATGGAATGAAATTATTTTAAAATATTTTATACAACTTTATATAAAAATAAATTCAAATATTTTAAAGTACTTTTTATATTAATATTTTTTAAATGAGTAGGTCATCCATTAAACGAGTTTAGTCATAGCTAACTTGAATTTTGCTCATTAGCTCTATATAAAATTGAGCCTCATGAGTCAGCTACTCAACGTGACTCTTAACTCTCAATAATACCCCTAAAATTGGTAAAACACTCTTAACTTAGCTTCTCCAAAAAGTATTATTATTTTAATTGACAATATGACATTTTTACTATTTTTTTAAAAAAAAGTTATCAAAAAAATACTTACATAAATATTATACAATTTTTTTTTTCAAAAAAAAAAAATTTATGATACTCAAACTAATTTTTAAATAACCAATTTCATTATAATATCTCCACTAATACTTCTAGAACCCCCTTGAATGAACTATTATCACGCATACAATAATCAACAATAATCAATAAACACATAATTTTTTTTTTAAAAAAAATGAAGGGTTTTTAATGAAAATGCTTCAAATTAAGATTGACATTTAGTTGAAACGATGGACATAATAGAACAAAATTAAAACTCATTAAAATTTATCATTTCATAATCTCCACTTTGTTACTAACAGCATAAATAATTTATGCACATTTATTATTCATTTTTATCTTTTCAATAGGAATATCCAACACATCATATTATGTATCCAATACGGCATAAATTCAACATAAAACATAGGCTGTCCAAAGGAAACATAATATTATGATAAGCCATAGTGACCGTCCAGTCATCCAAATTACTTAATATTGCGAATATAGGAAGAATACTCGCAGAAAGCAGCTTTAGTTACTATGTTTCTATAACATATAAATATATAAACATATAATCATATATATACGGACACAAAGCATGGTGACACTAATAAGGACTTGGTATTAATAAGTGACTGAAGCCATTGTTGCTCTGCAAGTACTCCTTGAATGCTATGCCGCCTGCATTCACGAAATCCGAATAACTCATCTCTTTTGACAAATAATATACAAGATAAGCTTCCGTAAATGAAAGAAAGGGATGGTACCCACTAACCTCACATGTCACAGGCCCTGTTCGCTTCTGCATCAGCTTCAGTATTGTATTCCTAAATGAATAAAAAACATAAGAACCAAGTAACAAGTTTTTTTTTTACATATAAATCTAAAGGCGCCAAACCGCAAAGCCGGCAAGATGAGTACAGTGTGAGGAGACCATGACTCCTTGTTGAAATATAAACTTGATTTAAGTTGTTTAAATAAGCTTAATTTCTAGAAACTTATTCTAGAATATATGGTAGATATGAAATTATTATGTGGTAGGTGTAGTATGTGTGGTAGGTGTGTAATTATTGTGTGGTAGATGTGAAATTATTTGTAACAATTGGATTGGAATTGTGGTGGGACAATCCTAACCATTAATTTAGGATGTGTCACTATTATAAATAGGAGTAGAGTCTTTGAGTATGTATCAAGTCAAGTAAATGTGATAAATAAGCGTGAAGCTTCTTCCATAAGTTTTTTTTTAGCCTTTATCATATCCAAAAAGCTTCTCAATTCCAACAAAGTGATATCAGAGCCTAAAGGTTCCTTTATAGAGCAATGACAAACGGTGACATGGTTTCGTTCCAAGTCGTTCCAGGTTTCGTTCCAAGTCCCGATGCTTAAGGAAAGCATTTACGACAATTGGAGTATCAAGATGAAGGCACTCCTTGAAGCGCATGACGTTCGGGATGTTATGGAGAAAGGCTACAATGAGCTAAGCGACGAATCCACTCTATCCACAACACAAAATGATAGCTTAAGAGACTTGCCAAAGAGAGATAAGAAAACTCTCTTCCTCATCTATCAAGCTTTAGATCAAAATGGTTTTGAGAAGATCTCAAGTGCTACTTCGGCCAAACTAGCATGGAAGAAGCTCGAGGTTCGTATAAGGGAGAAGAGAAGGTTGAAAAGATATGACTTCAAACTTTAAGAAACCAATTTGATGTTTTGCATATGAAAGAAGGCGGGTTGGTCTCTGATTACTTTGCTAGAGTCATTATCATTTCCAATCAACTAAAAAGAAATGGTGAGAAGTTAGAAGATGTGACTATCATGGAAAAGATTCTTCGATCGTTAGATTCAAAATTTGATAGTATCACAACCATTATCGAAGAGACAAATGACTTACAAGCCATGTCGATAGAGCAACTTTCGGGTTCATTGCAAACCCATGAAGAAAAGAAGAAGATGAATGAAGAGGTTTCCGAACAACTTCTCAAGACGAATCTCCAATTAACTCAGAAAGATGAAAACATCAACATTAGAAGCCAACATGGAGAAAGAAGAAAGATCTACAAGAGGACGTGGTAGAGGGCGCTCAAACTCGAGGTATAATAAATCTCAAATTAAGTGTTATAATTGTAACAAGTTCGAGTATTATGCGAAAGAATGTAGAGCACCTAAGTACAAAGTTAATGAAAGAGTCAACTACATAGAAGAAAAAAGAGAAGAAGATGACACTACTTCTAGCATATAAGAACAATGAAAGAGTTGAAGATAGTACATGGTACCTGGACACCGGTGCAAACAACCATATGTGTGGGAGATGAACCATGTTCGTAGAGCTTGACGAACCAGTAAGCGACAATGTGTCTTTTGGAGAAGAGTCTAAGATAGAGGTGAAAGACAAATGTAACATTCTCATCCGTCAAAAAAATGAGAAGCATTAATTTATTTCTAATGTTTACTTTGTGCCGAATATGAAAAACAACATCTTGAGTTTAGTACAACTCTTGGAGAAAGGATATGATATTCACTTGAAAGAAAATACTCTCTTCTTAAAAAACAATATTGGTAACTTGATTGCTAAGGTGTCAATGTCTAAAAATGGAATGTTCTCACTCAACATTCAAAACGATGTTGTCAAATGTCTGAAGATTTGTTATAAAGATGCTTCTTGGCTCTAACATCTTTGATTTGGGCATCTCAACTTCGGAGGACTCGATTTGCTTTCGAAGAAAGAGATGGTGGAGTCAAGTTCAAGAGCCCAAAAGCCTCTTGGGCTCATACATACAGATGTTTGTGGTCCAATAAAGCCAAACTCACTCGGTAGGAGCAACTATTTTTTTCTCTTCATAGATGATTTTTCACGAAAAACATGGGTGTATTTTTTTTAAAAAAAAATCAGAGGTTTTTGGAATATTCAAGAAGTTTAAGGCAGATGTAGAGAAAGAAAGTGATCTCAAGATCAAAGCTATGCAATCTGATCGAGGAGGAGAATTCACTTCAAAAGAATTTCAAAAATTTTATGAAGCCAACGAAATACGTCCACTTCTAACTGTTCCAAGATCCCCCCAACAAAATAGAGTAACAGAAAGGAAGAATAGAAACATCCTCAACATGACAAGAAACATGTTAAAAAGCAAGAGATTGCCGAAGGAGTTTTGGGCAGAAGCGGTTGCATGTACTGTTTATTTGGCTAACCGATCACCAACAAGAAGTGTGTTGGGAAATGCACCACAAGAAGCATGGAGTGGAAGGAAGTCCGACATGACATCTCTCATCTACGAGTTTTTAGATGCCCGACGAGAAAAGAAGTAAGCTAGTGATTGTCTTCCTTGTATTTGAATTGTATAGTTTGTAGCCTTTCGAGTTGTTGTCGTAACCAAAAGAAAAATAAAACCATCCTCAACATGATAAGGAGCATATTAAAAAGCAAGAGATTGCCGAAGGAGTTTTGAGCTGAAGCGGTTGCATGTACTGTTTATTTGGCTAATCGATCACCAACAAGAAGTGTGTTGGGAAATGCACCACAAGAAGCATGGAGTGGAAGGAAGTCCGACATCTCTTATCTACGAGTTTTTGGATACATAACTCATGTACACATACCCGACGAGAAAAGAAGTAAGCTGGATGACAAGAGCGAGATATTCATTTTCATTGGTTACGACAACAACTCGAAAGTCTACAAGTTATACAATCCAAATACAATAAAGACAACCACCAGCAGAGATATCATATTCGATGAATGAAGAGAATGAGACTGGGGACTACATGATGAATGCTACAACTTTTTCTCATACTTTCAAGAAAAAGACGTAGAGCAGCCAAGGATCGAGCAAACAAGAGAAGAGCAAACAAGAGAACAAACAAGAGAAGAGTCTACTACTCCACAAACAACATTGACTACAAGTAATCAAAGCAACTCATCGTCATCAACTTCAAGTGAAAATTCAAGTAAAAGAGTAGCATGCTTCAGAGGATTAGAAGATCTTTATGAGGTAATTATGAATCAAGATAATCTTACTCTTTTTTGTCTCTTTGTCGACTGTGAACCCATAGACTTCCAAGAAGTCATACAAAGCAAGAAGTGGAAAGATGGAATGGAAGAAGAAATCAAGACAATTGTGAAGAACGACACATGGGAGCTAACTTCACTTCCTAAAGGACATAAGACAATTGATGTGAAGTGAGTGTACAAAGCAAAGAAGAATTTCAAAAGAGAGATTGAAAGATACAAGACAAGATTGGTAGCAAAAGGCTACAGTCAAAGAGCAGACATCGACTATGATAAGATATTTGCCCCTGTTGCTCAATTAGAAACTATTAGACTAATCATCTCTTTGACAGCTCAAAATAAGTGGAGAATACATCAAATATATGTAAAATCTACCTTCTTGAATGAAATACTTGAAAAAAAAATCTATTGTTCAAAATGACAGATATTTGGCTCATGACATTCTACCTTGGCATTGAAGTCAAACAAACGGAAGATGGGATATTCATCTCTCAAAAATATTATACAAGAGAGATATTGAAGAAATTCAAGATGGTTTCTTCAAGATGGAGAATAGCCAACCTATAAAAACCCCTATAGAATGTGGAGTCAAGCTATCACAGTTTGATGAGGGAAAAAAAATTGATCAAACGTTTTTCAAGAGTTTGGTTGGAAGTTTACGCTACTTGACATGCACAAAACCAGATATTTTTTATGCTGTTGGATTTGTCAGTCACTAGATGGAGACTCCGACTATTACCCACCTGAAGACCGCTAAACGAATTATGCGCTATATCAAAGGTACAATTGATTTTGGTTTATTTTACTCATCATCCAGCAATTTCAAGCATGTAGGATATAGCGACAGTGATTGGGCTGGAGACATTGATGATAGAAAGAACACTACATGGTTCGTGTTCTTCATAGGAGGCATTGCTTTCACTTGGATGTCAAAGAAACAATCAATTGTCACTCTTTCTACTTGCGAAGCAGAGTACGTGGCTGTAACCTCATGTATTTGTCATGCAATTTGACTTCAAAACCTATTAAAGGAGTTAAGTTTTTCACAAGAATAGGCGATCAATATTTATATCGATAACAAGTCTGCAATCGCGCTAGCAAAGAATCCAGTTTTTCACGATAGAAGCAAGCACATTGATATGTGTTATCATTACATCAGAGAATGCATCGAAAAAAAGAAGATAAAAATATCGTACGTGAAGTCTCGAGATCAAGTTGATATTTTTACCAAGTCACTCAAGAGTGAAAACTTTATTAAAATGAGAAGTTTGTTTGGAGTCACAAAATCAAGTTTAAGAGGGGGTGTTGAAATATAAAGTTGGTTTTAATTGTTTAAATAAGCTTAAATTCTAGAAGCTTACTCTAGAATATGTGGTAGGTATGAAATTATTGTGTGGCAGGTGTAATAGGTGTGGTAGGTGTGGAATTATTGTGTGGTAGGTGTGGAATTAGTTGTAACCATTGGATTGAAATTGTGGTGGCACAATCCTAGCAATTAATTTAGGAGGTGTCACTAGTATAAATAGGGGTGAAGTATTTGAGTTTGTGTTAAGCCAAGTAAATGTGATAAATAAGAGTGAAACTTCTTCAATAATTTTTTTTTAGCCTTTGTCATATCCTAAAAGTTTTTCCATTCCAACACTCCACACATGGTTAAAGTGATTGATTACTCGATTATCAGATAACTACTCCACTAAATATAATAGATTGCTAGCTGCATAATAATTCATCAATCAACTGCCCAAATAATCAAATATAAAATTAGTTATTTAACAGATTGACTGATTATAAACTAATGCATAATTAAACACATCTAAAAATGTATTTACATTACCAAAATAAGGAAAATATAACACAACTTAAAACTATAAAGAAAATATTCCAAGAGAAAGAAAGAAGTTGAAGAATCTAACCCTTGGAACATGGCTGATCTCAAATCTGTTCAACCCACTGATCTGTTCAGCAACCCTTTTGTAAGGTTCATACAAATTTTCGCTTCTGACTTTCCAACTTCCATCAACCTGTAATCCAACACCAATAGCCAGTAACATATCTAACACGAAAACTTCAATTTTTACGTATATGCACATTACCTTGCATGAAATAGTGCATTCGCAACTTAAATGTTAAAATGGTGGTATTTTTTACATGATATGAAAGATTTATTATAAATGCAAAAAGTAAAATTTAGGAGTTAGATATGTAAATACATAAGAATTAGGCGGGTACGTAAATATTTCTTTCTTAAAAAAGAATGGATGAGTTCTTAAATAATACATAAAGTGGTAGTTGCAGGTAAAGAACTAACAAAAAAACTTGTATTTAGATTACCATAAGGGCACGATTGAAATTTTAATTCCTAACATTATGCTAAAGATCACCAAATAAGAACATTCATAGGAGGAAGGAGCAATTTACTTCAAATAAAACTAACAGTAGCTTTAGGCAACAATAATGCCACCCTCCTAACAGAAAGAATGTGCAATAAATGTAAATATAAAGTGAAATATACCATTTCATGGATAAATTTATGACATCAAAGTGTTATAAATGTAAATATGAAAGTTTTGGAGACATATATGTAAATACATAGAATTGTGTGGAATGTACGTAAATTTCGTAAAATTTAATTATGGATATCAGTAATGTAAATTGCCTACGATAACAGAAATCTAAATGCATCAGACTCAAAACCATACATTAGTGAGCTTCTTATTTTTATATATACCGTATAGGCTTCAAAATATATACATTAAACTATACATTAGGTCTAACAGTGACAGCATCAGCAAATCACTGAACTTTAAATGTATAAAAAAACAACATAAACTACTGAAAATTTGTGAGGTAACTCAAGTTTACATCAATGCCACTAAAATAATTGACATTAAATAAAAAATACCACTACTGCTAACTTTTTAAAAGTGAAATACACATTTTCAAGCATAAGTTTTACCGCCAAATTGTTACAAATGTAAATATCAAACTTTAGGTGTTAGATATGAAAATACATAGAAATTGGGTGGCATATATCTAAATGCCCCAACAAAATAAACCATATAGATGATAACTGACAGCAAGGAAATTGAACATTTAACCTGCTTACAGACAAGCTTTGAATCACCAATTGCACGAATATCATTGTAGCCCATTTCAATAGCTTTACTAACTCCTAGACTCAAGCCCTCATACTCAGCACGATTATTAGTAGTATAACTCAGAGACTCGTGCACGCGAGCAACCTTCAACAAATAGAAGTGAAATTCAAAAATAGTGCGCAACACATCATAACATCATAAACATATATCCCCATCGCATTCTCTTAAGAGTTAAAATTTAAGTAAATATTCACCACATCTCCACTAGAATTGCGTATCACAGCTCCAGCGCCTCCTTTCCCAGGATTTCCTTTGCAAGCACCATCAAACTCAACAGTGCAGGATTTGGACATTCTTTGAAAGTTTTATGAGAATATTTAGAATAATGATTATTAAAGATAAATGAAAAGGTTACATATTGCAAAGATGATAAAGATTGAATAAGCCTAAATTCTTTACAAAGCTTCAAGTACGAAAATTTAAGGAAATAAAGCAATATGTTAACCTCGAATTGTGTAATTACAAAATTATATGTAGTTTTGGCATATTCACATTTATTCAATTGCAAGCTTCTACTAAAAACAAAGAGTGGGAACTATTGATGGCAACATTATTTATAACAGAAATTTACAAACATAGCACACAATTCTTATGTACCTACGTATTTAACACCCAGCGTTTGATATATACACTTATAACAGTTTGGTGTATAAATCTATGCATGAAAAGGTGTATTGCACTTTTAAAATTCTGATATGATGTTAAAGATTGGAGTAGTCTGCATGTGAATATGAATGTTTAGGAGTAAGATATGTAAATACATACGAATTGTGTGCTAGGAATGTAAATGCCCTTATTTATAAAAAGCAATATGCCTCAAAGTTATTGAACAAAGCAAAAAACAAAGATTTTGATGTGTAATACATGACTAATCCATCAGCCCTTTGTATCGCACCCATATGAAAGTTGTTAGATATGACTCATATGCCAGATAAGGGACAAATGCTGGAGTGGAACGGAGCGAGCTAGCGGAGTGGAGCAGAAGCATTTGTCCAATCGAGGGAGTTTCATTAAGTGGTTTGCTAGTGCGGGGGCAACACCCTGCAATACCGTACAAGAGTATTTTTGTAATTTCATTAAGGGTTGTATTTATATATAATATTTGTAATCCTATGAGAACTATATTTTTTTTTCTAAAATTGTGAAATCGTCACTCTGCTCCCGAGGACATAGACACAAATTGCCAAACCGTTTAAATTTCCGTGTTCTTGATTTTCATTTTTCTTGTTCTTTGGATCTTCATTTCAAAAGCAAACCATTAAACCTAAGAACAAAAATAATTCCTAATTTATAGCAACTACTCTCATATTTTCCATTTGCAAAACTTATGCATGTACTAAATGGTGACAATTGAGTGTTCATAGTTGTTTCAGGCAGCTCTTTGGACGCATATGTTTCCCTGAAATTAATTCAGTTAAAGATTGTATGTGATCACTATTATTTTTTTATTCTTTATTTTTGTTTTTGCTTTTATTTCAAAACCATGTTTATTTTGTACATTTTTTAAATATTTTTATTCATTTATTTTTAAAGACAAATTAACTTGTTTTTAAAAACACTCAAAATATTTAAAAATTGTTGTTTTGAGTGTTTTAAAAAACAATTAACTATAGTCAAGATGCTTTATTTAAAGTAAAAATCATAAAGATAATAAAACTAAAATAAAAACTAAAATAAAAAGTGATCCCAAATGACTCCTTCGGTTTTCATAAAGTAAATCTCATGTTTCTAAATACTAAAAAAACATTCTGAAGGGGGTTGACATTTAAATAAATCCATCCTCAAGTGGCTTAAAAATAATTTCGATGGTAAAACAAAGTTCTATTTCATTAAATCTGCCCCAACAGCATACACTACACATGATTTTGAAGTGCCTTGCCACAAAAGCCATAGTTTATCCCAACTTAGAACAGAAAACAGCACAGCCATGGTTAATAGACAACAGAAAACCCTAGAGCACTACTTGAATCAGCTTGGGTACCCTAAATCACGCAAAAAAAACACCCACTTCAGACAACATCAAAAAAATGAGACAAATATACAAACATAAAAAACCTATAATCGCGCAGCCAGGATTCGTGGCTAATCCTGAAGCAAATACAAATACATCGGGTATCTAAACTCAAGCAAGAAGCACTCATTCGATGCAATAAAAATTTTCCCGACAAAAGAAGGACAAGATACAATTTTACCTTCGATCAACGCTAGAAATGAAAAATCTGAGCCGCGCATTCTAAGCCGTACAGATAGGAATTTAAGTAGTCGGGGCTACGTTACAGAAGTGCATATCTCCAGATGGACTATGATCACCACGTGGCTTGTTGCCTTGTAAATCGCGACCGTCAATAAGTTCTGAGTGCCAATAATTGCCCCGTGAAACTATAGTGCCGTCATAAAGCCGCTCCACCTAAAATTTTCTGTTCATTTCTACTGTCGTGCATGATTGTGGGGTCCCTTGCCCCGCTACCAACAGATTTTAAGTGCGCGTATAGTGAAGTCAATAATGATGGATCTAAGAACAAAAAAAATTTCTTAGGTGATACATCAAAATTAAGTGGGTTCGGCTAAATAATTTTTTTTTCTCCATTATGCCCTATGGAGTGCGGTGTAAAATAATGGATTATCATTTTAACATTATACGAGAATTTCACACACACTCAAGTAAATAAAAATAGTTAGTGATGAGACAAGAAATACTTCCGTATAAAACCCGTAAAAAAAAATCATGGGGTCTAACCCATTTGTAAAAATTTATTATAGATTGATGATTATAGAGACTCATTTTCCCACAGATAGGAAAGTGTTACTAGGTTTTTCGAGTTACAACGTCGACTCATGGCGTCTGGTATGTGCGGTCGATTGTGTTTAGAGATGATCAACGACGGTCGGTGGTAGTCAATGATGATCGACAGTGATTGACGACAATAGAAGTCGGTGGTCAGTAGTTGTCGACGGATGTCGACGATCGACAGTAGTTGGGGATGGTCAAGGGAGGTCGGTGAGTGTCGATGATTGTCGGTAGTGGTCAAAGGCAATTAATGGCGGTCGATGACGGCCAACAGCGATCGACGGGGACAAGGGTGATGCTGGACTTCAGTTCATTCACAAAGCTTAAGTTTTCTCTCAACTTTCAAGCCTCTTCCTCAAGAGAGGGTGGAGCTATATTTATAATATTTTAAGTGCAATTAATGCAAAAATATGAACAACTTTGATCAGACCGTTTGGAGAGCTTCCTTTCATTAAACAACATTTGATAAACATTTGAGTACCTTAATAATGTCTAAATTGAGCAATCTTGGACTCGTTGGATTCTTCCTTTCGAGACGCTCAATTCGACTATAGGCTTGCATGATTTTACATTCATTTAGCTTTTTAAATTTGTCTGAAAAACTTCAAAGTGTGATTTAACGACTTGATCTGAGCTTGATTTAAATTGGATTGGATTAATTTGGTAACATTAGGTTTTTTTGTCGAGTCAATGACCTTGACTATAAGTTAATTGAAATCAGAGCTCTGGAAAAATTTTTATTGATGTTTGAAAATTTCTTACACAAAAAATTATCTAGAGATTCGTGTCATGCCTCGATATTCGTGTCAGATGATGAAAATTTGTTGATGGCATATCAAGTGTCATATTTTCATTTAACACTATCATCCATGGATATAAAATCCCGTATGCAAAAAACGAAGGATTACGTTAGGTAATAGACAACCAGCATAAATGTTTGTCAATAAAATCATGACATGAGCCTTTCAATATCTTAAGTTTAAGATGACTCCATCAAATTCTAACATTGCTTTTCAAAATAAGCATGATTATGTATTTATTGGAGGAGATGAGCATGTTTGTAAGTTTATTTATATTTTAATTAATTCAAATATTAATGAGCTGTTTGGGATCATTTTTAAATTTATTTATTCATTATTTTACACTTATATTTTTATATTTTGTTCTCCCCATTTTTATGAATAAAGACTATGCACAAGAGCGTGCAAATTATAGAGGAGTTAAGTTGATGATGTCATGCTTCAAAATTATGAGAGTAATTGAGCATTGGTTAAGACATGATTTAAAGATTGTCATAATCAGTTTGAATTTATGTCGGGAATCCAAAAAAGTTTTTGCAAGTTATCAGAGCCTAAAAGAGAGAGTAGCAGACTATGTTTCAACCCTAACGATATGAGTGACAAAAAAGGACAGAGGTGAGGGTATATGCGAGGATAGGGAGTGGGATTACCGAAAATCAGAAGGAGCAGCACATAAATGACACCTCGCAACAAAGCTCTAGCCACGAAATACCCTCTACCCCTTCCATTTCAGACAATGAAACACTCGAAATAAAAGTGTTCCCAAATGCCACTTCTTCTTTTCTGCAATGCAAAAGACCTCAAAAATGGGGTCCCCAACCACCCTTTAGATTGAAAGAAAAATTTTGTAAGGTAGTGGTGAGACCTGCAATGCTCTATGACACAGAATGTTGGCCTTTGATAGAGAAGCATTAAGCAAAGTTTTGCTAAGATGAGAATGCTTAGGTGGATGAGTGACTTGATAGTTCGAGAGAAAATGTGAAATGAATATATTCATGATAAGGTTGATGTAACTTCAGTGGCAAACAAGATTATGGAGAATCATCTTAAATGGTTTGATCATATTAAATATTGACCATGTGATGATCTGGTTAGGAGAGTAGATATTTTAGATTGAGCTACGTTAAGAAAGATAGAAGTAGATCTAAGAAAACTTAGGCATATTATAAAAAAAAATGATCTTAATCTCTTAGAAATAAATGAAAATAAGACACTCAATAGAATGTGATGAAAAAAAAAGGATTCATATATCCGACCCCATTTAGTGAGATAAAGGTTTGTTGTTGTTGTTGTATATATACTTATATTTAAAAATATTCAAAAACTTTTTAGAAGTTTAGAATATTTTTTAAAATTATACTAATCAAATATATTTCAAAAAACAAAAACAAAAATAGAATACAAAAGTGATGTGAAAGATGTCCTAAATTTCTAAGTGATTTGTTGTAGCTTTTATGCAATCATCTCACAATTAATCACTCAAAACTTTTTAGATGTTTAGAATATATAGACATTACTCGAGGGATGAACTAGATGGCGGAGCTAAAGCAGCATGACTTCTCAAAATTGGGGGTTTTACAGACATATCACTCAAAACTTATCCATTTACATATTTCACATCCAAACTTGTATGTTTACAGAAAAAGCATTTTACCTAACTTCTCGTGGAAGCTTCCATCAAGGACTCGTGCCTAAATCCTGTCGGCGAAGTTCGCCGTCAAACTTGTCGTTCTCCCCACCGGCAGGCAGCAGCCACCTCGCCATTCTTTCAACCTCTTCCACTAAAGATAGAACATGCTATTTGGCATGGCATGTCGTTCCCGCCGCTGAGAGAATCACTCTGGAACAGGAGTTCCCCAAGTGAATCATGCAGATAAGTGGGAAACATAATATTCCGTTTTCTTTTAGAATATAAAACGAATTACAATTAAATATTAACTATCTTTACTTTTCTTTTAGAATTAAAACGAATTACAATTTATCATTTCACAATCTCTATTTTTTAATTCATCACACACATAATTTATACACCTTTTTATTATTTTATTATTATTTTAATAGGACGCTATTTAAAAAAAAAAATCGACGCATATCATATTAGTTATCAAATTCTGCATAACGAAAATTAAAAAAAAAAAAGGTTGACCAAAGGGAAACATAATATTACGAATAAGCCATAGTATCAACACCATCCATAAGGCACCAATTTACTTAATATTGCTAATATAGCAGTTATAGGAAGACTCGCAGAAAGCAGCTTTAGTTAATATGTTCCGTAAAACATATATAACACAGAGCATAGTGAGACTAATAAGGACTTGGTATTAATAAGTGACTGCTGCCATTGTTTGTACTCCATGAACGCTTTGCCATCTGCATTTACAAAATCCCAATAGCTTATCTATGCTGATAAAAATCATAAAACATAACATCTAAAGTATGCTTTTTATATTTTATACAACATCAAAAATATCAATTTTTTAATTTTTAAAAAGTGAAATGCACCTTTTTTTTTCATGCATACAAAGAGATGTATACATGTAAATCTTTAATTTTGAAAAAAAAATAATTTGAGGCAACTTCTTAAAGCATCATCACTTTTTTTTTTTGTTTGAAAAAAACTGGTGAAAATATTTTTTTAGCATTAAAATTTGTTAGAATGCAAGAAGATTTATACAACTTTCCCCAAAGAAAAAAAAATACCTATAATACCCTCTTTACAAACTCCAAAAATATCTATTTTTCTCTAGAGTAATTATGGATTCCTATTAAAACTAATTTCAAACCGACCCAAACGGTGGTGTGTAAAAATAATGTGAAAAATAAATTCCCAGAACAAACAAACAACAAAACACAATGCGGAAAATAAATTCACATGGCAAATAAACAGCTTACGTGGTTCAGCATGAATCCGCCTACTTCTATAAGAAACATTTTTCCACTATCAACATGTGGGGAGAAAAGGAAAAATCGGCCGAATTAAGATTACAACTCAACTTCTCCAAATTCTCCTTATTCTCTCATATAAATAAGAGATAACTAGAGTATATAAATTATAAATATTTTAGATATAGGACAAATATGATTCATGATATAAAAAGGACATATAATTAGATTTCCCCAAATTAAGTTATCTAATATCAATCTTCCTAATGTACATATTTCTAATTTACAACCATTAGATTTTGATATTTTTCATAACACTCTCTAGCTCATCTCTCACTTTCAAATATGTGAGAGATGAGAAAAATGAGCTACAACACGACAACGACTGCTCCAAGTTGATTGCATGCATACCCCTCTCCTGAAGAGATCAAGTCTTAGGTATTTATTCAAAAAACCCAAATGGTCAATCAATCATAAACTCGATATTCACCAAACTTTTACAGTATATGAACTTTTGAACTGGAAATACCTTTGTGAGCATGTTTGTTTGATTCTCATTTGTGTCCATCTTCTTCAACAGAATATTATCATCCTCAATCAAATCCCTATAGTATACGACCTCTGAGCCGGAAGTACCTTTGTGAGCATGTCCGTTTGATTCTTTTTCATGTCTACCATCTTCAATAGAATATTAGCATCATCAATCAAGTCCCGAAAAAAGTGATCTCACCTGAAAGTGCTTAACACAACCATGATTAACTGGATTGGTAACCAAGGATATCGCACCTTGACTATCACAGAATACCGTTAGAGACTAGTGATTAACTCCCAAATCATCTAATAGACCTTGCATATGGGTCTCTATAACATATAAAGTAATAGTAAACTGAAGAAACAATCTCCAACTGACAGAAACTTCTGTAACTGTGAATAAATAATCTGTACTAGAAAATGCTAATGAAAATCTTCTTTTTTGCCTGATTATAAAGTTTGAAGCCACTGAATCCACGTATGAAACCAATAAAAATCAAATTCCTTCTTCGTAGTTTCAATTTATCATTTTGTGCATCGTAGTAAACTGGACACATTTCCTTTGAATTTTTCTTTTCAATAGTTGCAGAAGATAGACAGTTCATCAAGTGACAAACATAGTCAACGACCTCAACCTAATAAACTTTATCCAACCGAGCAATGGACAACATAAAGTCTCGTCGTCTGCGGTGTCTCTAGATTAGTAAAGTAGTGTTCCATCTCAACTCTCTAGCACTTGCAAGAACACATTTGATGAATGTGTATTCACCAAATTGTCTGATACGATAGACTAAATCTTTATTATCAATCTAAGCCTCAATTCACTTCTTCCAAATTATAAAAATCTCCAACACTTTGTTCGTACACTTCATGGTGCATGCTCAAACATACCTAGGGCAATAATTGATAAAAGAGAAAAAATAACTTCATTTATCAAATATTGTTGTCTTCTTTGGGCCCCAAAAATCTATCTGAACATACTCTACAATATTTTATGTACAGTAGATTATGGCATCAAAAGACACATGTGTTTTCTTATCAAACACACAACATTCACAAAAGCAAGCTTGCAGATACTTTGCTCATCTGATCAGTCCTTAATGTAACAAAACCTAAATTGAATCCTCTCCACCATGAGCTAATCATATATACAATAATGTGGTGACATCAAAAGAATCATCAACAACAGTCGCAATTTTAGTCATTGTATTACCCTGAAGTAAAAGTTGTGATGACGATCTCACTTCATAAAAATCATTGTTTCACAACATACCCTAAAAAATTCTGACCTCAATAACTACCATGTAGCCCTTAGCCTCTACAGCCCCAACTGATAGTAAATTCTTCTTGATTTGTGAAACATACCAATATCAGCCAGTTTCCTCACATTATGATCATGTATCCTGATAAAGGCATTGTCTACATCAATTGTACGATAAATTTAAGGGGTACACATACTCACTGCACTACAATCCAATTTTTTTGTACCATATAGAACCAACTATGCCCATGAAACTTATACTATTTTGAAAAGCATGGTCTCTGCCACCTCTATTTGCCCAATTCTTCTTCTTATCAGATCTACACATTTGAGTGTAAGTGTCTTAGCCAACTCCATGTTTGCGGACGTTACATATAGAGATAATTCTCCACACTTTTCGTGAGATATTTGTTCTCCACCGTTCACTAGAATTTTCATGTAGAAATCGCCATTGTCACCGCATATTTGATCTCCTAAGACAAGCATTTTTGGATCAAGCCACAAACACTTCGATTCATATCCAACAAGCCTCTTTCAGATCTCTCTGGAATGTTAATCATTATCAACAACTTCCTCCATATTCAAAAAACACAATGCATTGTTACAGGCCAAAGTTTTCTATGTCGTCAAATTCCGTTACCTTGATTTTTAACGAAATGAATAACCACCTGAAGAATCTCACCTTTTCCACCATCATGATGGACGTTGAAGTATCTGTTGACATGTTATTATACATGGCTCCACTAGGTCTTGTAGCTTAGTTTACTTCAATCTCTGTCTCGCGTTCATGACTTAGCCGAAATCGCAGCATTGCCCGTAACTAGAATCATCGATCCGGCTTTGATATTAATTGTTGTGCAAAAGAATGTGAAAAATAAATTCACACTACAAACAACCAAACACAGTGTAACTTACGTAATTCAGAACAAACATGCCTACGTCCACATTAAGAGGTTCAACTATAAGCAGGTGGGGATAAAAAAAAAATTGATCAAATTAGAGTGACAACTCAACACTCTCAAATCCTCCACAATTTCTCATATAAATAGAAGAAGATTAAGATATATAAATTAAAAAATAAAATCAAATATTCGAAAGATTAATTTTAGATCTCATTAAATTAAGTTTTTAATATATAAAGATCATATAATAAGAAGCTTTTCCCACAATAATTTAGTATTTGATTTTACAAATTAACTAAACCACCCCAAATAGATCATTAGCAACATTCAGCTTTTCCACTTTTTCAAATCAACAAAAAAAATTATGATGAAAAAAAGAAAAAATTACGTAAATACGACATAATTCCTATGAAGTTACATTTCTAACATCGAAAATTTTAATATTGATATTTATGGCACTTCACGTCATAACCCATGCAAAGATGCATCACTTTTACAAAGTAAATGGTGATATAATTCATGTAATATTAAAGATTTGAGTGTTATGCATGTAAATATTAAAATTTGAGAGTTAGATATGCGCAAACAAATGTAAATGAATGGGCGCCAGCCAACTAACCTCACATGTTAGCGGCCTGATTTGCTTCTGCATCAGCTTCAGTATTGCAGTTCTAAAAGCATTGAAAAATAAGAAAATTAAAAACAAAAAAACATAAGAACGGGGTAACATTTTGTTTTGTATAAAGTTAATTTTTCTTCTTCCTTTCTATTTTTATTTTTATTTTTATTTTTATTTTTTGGCCGCAGGTGAAAGACATGAAATATCTCAAGCTCCCTTAATATTTTTATTTTTATTTTTAATAAGGATAAATTATGGCAAAAGACACCAAATACAAAGCATTTATAAAGTGATTAGTCAATTGTCAATCAACTACAACACTAAATATAATAAATGGTTGTTAACTACATAGTAATATGCTCATTTGTCAGGTACTGATTGGTTTGGCTGCAACCCATTCACATCTTCCACATCATCTTCGTCTACACCTAATAATTTCAGCATAAGAAATGATATTCGACCCTCATATAATCATTCGTAGAAACGTTATTGAAACTTTAAAAGATTAAGTAAAATATAAGAAATTTAAAACTAGAAAGAAACAATTCTCAAAGAAGGAAAAAGTTTAAAGTTCCTTACCCTGGGAACGTGTTGGATCTCAAAACGGTCCAGCATTTCGATCAGAACAAAAGCCCTTTCGTAATATTCATATAAATTCCTGCTTCGGACTCTCCAACTTCCATTAACCTGTAATCGATCATCAATCGTTAGTTAGGAAATTCGGAATCCTGATGGAAGCTACAACAATGGTGAGAATAAAATTATCCAGGGAAACAAAAAAGGCTAGTATGTAAATGTCAAAAATATATAAATTAAACTAGAGTTGCATCAACCTTTCCATTTATTAAAATGTCATAAAGTTCAATCTTTAAAAAAAAATAAAAAATAAAAAAGATGAGTTTTAAGATTGAAAGATATATACATACATACCACTCAATTCCTAAGTATTTACACATCTAATTGGGGTTGTAAACGAGCTGAGCTTGAACGAGCTCAGGCTTGGCTTGTGTCCGGCTCGTTTGAAATTGCTTGTGTTTGAAATTAGCATGTGAACAATGTGTTAGTGTTCGGTTCTGAATTGGCTCATTAAAATTAATTAGAAAAAATAGATATAGGGTGTTGAATTCAAACCTGCACCAATTATGTGCAATAGAAAACGCAAAATCACATGATCACATGAGCTGTTATGATTTAAATTTAGGTAAAAATATATATAACCTTTTTATTCCGAGCTAAAATGAGTTGAATACGAGTGAACAAAAGGTTGTTCGTGTTCGACTCGTTTATAATTCGAGCTTAAAAAATTTGTTTTTATCCAGCTTGTTTAATGAAATTAAGGCTTTGTTGTTATTTTTGTTGTTTTGTTCGGCTCGTCTACTTGTTTAACGAGCCAAACACAAGTTGTTCTCGAACATTGAATTTTTTTGACATTCCTACATCTAACACCAAAATTTCAATTTTTACATGCATTTCACCTTAATTATACGTGAAAAATGTGTATTTCGCTTTTTAAAGTTATCATAGTGATATTTTTTATGTGAAATAAAAGATTTGGGTGGTATAAATGTAAAAAAGATAAAGTTTAGGTGCTAAATATGTAAGTTCAGAGGGATTGGGTGATATGCATGTAAATGCCCCTTTAGGATAATACATAGTAGCCGTTGCAGGTGAAGAACCAACAAAGAAAAAAAAAAACTTTTGTAGAAAAACGTTATGAATTGAACTTTTAATTCATAACGCAGGCTCAGATCACAGATAAGAACATTCATAGGAGGCAAGATCAATTTCCTTCAAATAAAAGAAAATGTAGCTACGGGCAACAATAATGCCATCCTCCTATCAGAAAGAATGTATTATATATGTAAATGCATGAGATTTGTGAGATATGTATGTAATTTCTCATACATGCCACACTATTCTCATGCATTTACATATGTAACACCTAAACGTTCATATTTAGGTAAAATTTTTGACATCATAAAAAATACCACTATTACTTGCATTTTAAAAGTAAAATACATTTCATGCATAGATTTATGCGTCCTAAATGTAAATATGAAAGTTTTTTTAGTTATGTTCATACATAAAAATTGTGGCATGCATGTAAATTTCAAAGAACGTTGCATTGCCAGGTCTCAAAGCCCGGACGTGAAAAGTGAAGGGTTGTGTTAATTAATCGACAACAGTGAAATTTGTCGGAAAATCATGATGTGAATCATTTAAATGTTAGGGTGTCTCCTTGAAGCGACGCGTCGTATAGCAAGAATATAGTGAACAGAGTGCGCGAGTCACTACACCTACGCCTGGGTATAGTGTCAAATAAGCATTTACATACGTAATTTCCCAAACATGACACAATGCTTATGCATTTATATATATAACACCTAAACTTTCATATTTAGGTACATAACACTGAAATTTTTCATATTACATAAAAAAATTTCACTATTACTTGCATTTTAAAAATGAAATGCATCATTTCATGCATAGATTTATGACACCAAAAGTTAATAAGTTAAATAAGTACATATATAAAAATTGTGGTATGCATGTAAATTTCAATAAACACTGTCATCGTCGGATCTAAAATCCCAGATGTGATTCGTTAATTAATCGACAGCAAGCTTAAAATTTATAAAAAATCATGATATGAATCATTTAAATCTTAATGTGAATGCTAAGGTGTCCCTTGGAAACAACACGTCTTGCCTAAATATAGTGAAAAGAGTGCAATAACCACTATACCGACACACAGTTGTAGTGTTAAATAAGCAAGAGTTTTCATATCTCGAACGGATGTGAATAAAAAAGTTAGTAATGAAACTAATATTAGAATAAAATCTTCGAATATTGATACTCTCACGAGTAAAAATAATGGAATTAGTTGATCTTATGATTCATAAAAAAATAAATATCTTATGTATTCAAAAAGCTAAATGGATTGGAGAAAATAATAAAGATATTTGTAGCTTTGATTTTAAAGATTGGTATTTAGGTAGAAATGTTAGAAATGGTGTAGGTGTAATTATAGATAAGAGTTCAAAAAATAATGTTACAAAAATTAATAGAAATAGAGATAGAATTATGACCCTTGAGATTGTTGATGATGCTAACTTTTTTATTGTAACAAGTGTTTATGCTTCGAAAGTAGATATATATATATATAGGTTCTAAAGAATACTTCTGGAATGACCTACAAAAATTAATGCAAATAATAACTTTCGAAGAAAAAATTTTTATTGGAGGTAATTTAAAAGGACTACGATTTTAAAACGATTAATAAAGAAGGTAGAGCTATATTAGATTTTATTTTAACGTATAATTTTGTTATTGTTAATAATTTATTGAAGAAAAGAGATGAGCATATTATTATTTATAAGAATAAATCTAATAAAATATAAATTAATTATTTTCTAATGAGAAGAAGAGAACGTCGAGAAGATAACGATTGTAAGGTCATTTCAAGTGAAAATTTAAGTGCTCAACATCGATTATTAGTTTTAGATTTTAAGATGAAGAGTTGTGATATAAATAATATTAGGAATCAATCTCATAGAATTAAAATAGAGCACCTAAAGACAAACAAAATTATTTTTATGAGTAAACTTCAAATTTTTAAGATTTGGGATATTCATAAAGAATTAAATTTTATATAGGACAAAGTAATAAGTACTATTAAACAAGTGGCAAATATTATACTTTGAAGAATCAAAAGACAAAAAAATTTATAAATAAAAATAATTTGTGTAATAATAATGTGCAAAAAAAAGATGAAATTTTAAAAAATGTTATAAAAATTAGTTTAAATGTAAAAGCTTAGAGAATTAAAAAAATATAAAGTGACCCGTAGAAAGTCAAAGAGAATAATTTTGTGACACTAACAAGTCAACTTTTAGTGATCTTTATAAAGAGTGTTAAAAATATATGTATAAACTAGACAAACAAAGAGAAAAAATCAATTACATATTTAACTCAAGTAAAATGAATTAAAGATGAAAATAAAAAAAAATATTTTTCTTAGAAGAAGATATTCAAAATTTATGGGTGAGTTATTTTAATAAAATTTTCAATGAAGTTTTTGAAAATAAAATCGACCTTAATGATCTTAATATCGTTAATAATGATAATATATTTTATTTTTATCATCGTATTAGTAAAAATACGTTGATGAGGTTTTAAAGAGAATCAATGGTGAAAAATCACTGGGACCTAATGATATCATAATTAAAATGTGAAAATATTTAAGACAATTTGAGAGTTTCTTGGCTTGCTAAACTATTTAATATTATTTTAAAAAATAAAAAAAATGTTTGAGTGGAGGAAGAGTATTTTGGTCTCTTTACTTTAAAATAAAGAGGATGCACAAGTATGTGCAAATTATAAAGGAATTAAATTGATGTGAATTTAAGCTAGTATCTTTTTAATATAGTTACAGATGTTCTTAATGGACATTTACAAGAGAATGTACCTTGGTGTATGCTTTCGGTGATGATATATTTCTTGTGGATAAAGCTAGAAAGAGTTTAGAAAAAAAAACTTTAATTATGGAGGTTTACATCAGAGTCTAAAGGCCTTCGTTTAAGTAGAGCTAAAATTGAATATATGGAATGTAATTTTAGTACTAGTAGCTCTAATGGCAAAGTTTTAACTATGGGCTATCAAATCATTAAAAGGTGTGAATGTTTTAGATATCTCGAAACCATTGTTCAAAGTGATAGTGATATGGATGGGGATGCTATTAGTAGAATTCAAGTTGGTTGGTTTAAGTTGAGGAATGCTTCGGACCTACTCTGTGATCAAAAAGTACTGCTTAGAATGAAAGGAAAATTTTATAAGATGGTGCCACATGCAATACTCTATGGCCAGAATGCTAGCCTTTAAAAGAAAAGCATAAAACAAAGTTAATTGTTGCTGAGATTAGAATATTTATGTGAATGAGTGGCTAGACACTTAGAGAGACAAAATGCAAAATGAATACATCCAAGATAGGGTTGGTGTAGCTCCAGTGGCGGACAAGATTAGCGAGAGTCGTCTTAGATAGCTTTATCACATTAAGGGTCTCTTTGGGGCAACTGCACCTTATTAGTAAGTCGGTGAAAAATAATCTATTGTTCAAAATGTTGCGGTAACTATTATAATTTTTTTTACAAAAAAAGTAAGACCGCAACTAAAAAGCTGTCACTGTACCTAGCCATGAACGGTGTGAAAACACTAATTTCACCGGCTTGAAAAAGCAATTTTTTGAATAAACTATGAAAATACAATTTTTTGAATAAGTTGTCAAAACGCAATTTACCTAAACGATCCAGGGTGCGTTTTCGAAACACACCGTACCAAATAAACAGCCTCAAACGGAGCCTAAATATAGACCATCTAATGATTCTGTTAGAAGAGTAGATGTTTTAGATTCGACTGATGTTGAGAAAGGCAGAGGTAGACAAAGACTTGGGTATATTGTGTAAAAAATAAGGCAATGGAAAAAAAGGATTCATGTAGCGGACCCCACTTAGTGGAATAAAGATTTGTTGTAATTATGAAAAACAATGATGTCAAATGCCCATGAGAACGGAAATCTAAATGCATCGAGAATAAAAAACTATACGCCAGTTGGTGGTTGAGACAAAGAACTATACAATATAAATGGTGTTGGGCTTCTCTGTTTCATAGGACTCTGTTCTTAATTAAACGAAAAAATGCTGCCCTATAAAAATTTGCTTGACCGCTTATTTTTTCTAATAAGAAGTGCGAACCTATAACTTCTGAAGCAAAGAAATCTCCAAGCTCAAGTTCGTGTTATGATGGGGCTTGATGAGGCAACATAATTGTCAAGTCATAACCTGAACCTCTAACAAAAGAATAAAAGTTTAATATTGAACATAAAAATTCAGTCCAATCTAATAACAATACTTAAAAAATTATAAATGCTGACAAAGAGGTTGCAAATATCCATAAAAGTAACAGAAAAATTATTGTGAGAAAGCAGATTTCTTGAAACATTTTGTTTGCAACATTACAAACATTTTTTTTTTTTTTTACTTTGAACAAAAGCTTTCTTACTACCCCATTAGTAGGATCTGGTCGTGAAAAATTGCCAAAATAATCACATGACTATTTACATGTGGTCATTTTCGTCCCAGAGTCTAAAAATGTCAAATTAGTCATCATTCTCTTCCAAATATTAATTGAAATAGTTCCCACTGATGACTATTTTAGCCCCCTTTAAAAGAAAAAAAGTTAAAGTCTAACAAAAATAAGACAATTGTATGGAGAGTATGGGAAAGAAAAACTATGCAGACAAACCCTAGATAATAAGGTTTACTTTGAACTCATAATATCACGTCTAACCACTAACCAAATCAGCATGTCACTGAACTTCATATATCAAATATAGCATGAACTACTGAAAATTGTGAGCTAATTTTAAAAATTGAGCATTTAACCTGTTTACAAACAAGCTGTGAATCAGCCCTTGCATGAACATCTCTGTAGCCCATTTCAAGAGCCTCCTTAAGACCAATAATCAAGCCCTCGTATTCAGCAACATTATTAGTAGTGAAACCCAAAGGCTCGCGCACTCGAGAAACCTTCAACAAATAGGGGTGAACAAATTATTAAACTCAATAATAGTTGCACAACACATTATAAAATCATAATCATCTATCACCATCTCATTCTCTTAAGAGTTAGAATATAAGTCAAAATTCACCACAACTCCTGTTGAGTCGCGTATCACTGCTCCTGCGCCTCCTTGACCAGGATTTCCTTTGCAAGCACCATCAAACTCAACAATGCAGTAGTCACCCATCCACTGAGAGTTTTAAGAGAATAGTAAGAATAAAGATTATTAAAGAGAAATGAAAAGGTTACACATAACGCAAAGAGGAAAAAGACTAAAATTTTGATAAAAATTTATGAACAATTAAGTATGTCTTTAGAAGATTATGGAAACAATACATAAGAAGACCCTCAAGACGTATATTTAAAACGCCTATAAACCTAAGAACAATGAACATTCCTATTTTGCTAAAGAAATTAATCTCATATTTTCCATTTGCCAACCGTATGCATAAATATTTCAGGCAGCATTTTGGAAGCATTCTGAAACTACTTTATTCAGGTTTTTATCAAGTAAATTGCATGTTTTCAAATACTAAAAAAATTTATCATCGGCGTTCTCACTCACTCTCAAATCACCATTCAAGTAAAACGATCCTCAAGGGGCTTAAAAATAAATTCGATGGTTAAACAACTTCATAAATCTACCCAACTGCTTGCATAAACTACATATGAATTTGAAGTCTCCTGCTCAAGCCATAGTTTGTTCAGACTAATAAGAAAAGACAGCACAGCCGTGGTTGATAGACAACAGCAAACCCTAATTGAAACACCGAGGGTGCCCTAACTCACGCAAGAAATACCCATTGCACACAAAATCAAAAGTTCTTCAATAAAACAGGACAAATATACAGTTACAAAAACCCAAAATCGCACAGCCATGGTTCATGGCAAATCCCAGCGCTTATACAAACACATTGTGGACATAAAACTAAGCAAGAAGAACTCATTTGACACAATATCACCCTCGATCACCGCTAGAAGCCTAGAAGTAGACTGAGGAGGAAAATCAGAGAGGCGCCGTTCAAATCCCAAACGATTTGCGTTCATCACGGGTTATTTAGAGGTACAATGGGGTTATATATTTATATTTGCGTTATAATCAAATATAACTCTTCTGTATCTTTAGAATAATCTCTAATGTACGTAAAGCTGCGTATATCTTATGCACGTAAATATTTTCCCAAAGGATGGGGTTTAAATAGCCTTATAGCAGGATAGAGCAGGCCGACTCGTGAGCCCACTGTCCGCCGAGGACTGTCCATTAATTAACTCATTTATAAAATATTAATCTGTATTATATTAAAAAAATATTAAAATTCATAATTACATCTTCAAATTTTTAAAAGTAAAAAAAATAAATTATTATTTTATATTAAATAAAAAATATATTTTAGTGCTCTGCTTTAAATTTTCCATTTTATCAAAATATTAATTTAATTTTAATTCCTTAAAGAAAATTATGACTCGTTGGCTGGTAAATCATGACCGTTAATTTTTATTTGCTACGCCTCAAATCTGCCGACCGGTTCGTGATTGTGAAGGCTCCCCGCTCAAAATATTCTGTTCGCTTTAACATCATATCAAAAAGACATTAGTGCGGCGCTATCGTGGGGCCCATTCCCCTGCTATCTTAATGATTATCAGGCGCATATAGAAGGCCAATTAAAAAAAAAATAGCCTAAAAATAAAAACAATGTCAGTAATATCTTAAAATTATTTTAAAATAAATAAATAAAAGTAAGATTTACGTGCACCTAGTCACTCACTTTTTTTATTTATTTCAGGTGTCAATTTCACCCGTTATTCAGTAACAGCTTGTGTTTGGCTCTTGTTTTGCTCGTTCATTAGCATAACAAGTCCAACACGAATAAAAATTTAAACTCATAAACTAATTAAATATGAACAAAATTTGTTCACTCGTGTATGACTTGAGTTGACTTAAATACACACACCTAAGAAATATTCATAAAATTAAATATCATAAATTATAATTAATTAATTTTTACACACAATTTTCTCAGAAAATTAATATTTTAATTTTATTTAAAAAATTAATTATTATGATAATTTTTATATTATAACAAGACAATTTTGAGCCGAGCACGAACATGAAAAAGTTTTTCGAGCCAAACAGGAACACATTGTTCACGAGTTAAATTGTGAACGAACCGAACACGAATATAGCCTGAGTACAACCCTATTCAATTCATCTATATTTACCTACATATCTAACACATAAATTTATTTAATTAGTTTCATTAATTTTATATATATATATATATATATAATAGCCCAAATTATGAACCCATTTAACTTGAGTTTTTTATTAAAGCTCCCACGATTACACCAAAAGACACCTCGAATATTAAAAGCTTAAGAACTATTTGGGATCAATTTTTTTTTTTATTTTGTTTTTAGATTGTTTTGTTTTGTTTTTATTTTATGTTTTTTTTTTTTTGTTTTTTAAATATGTGTTTGCTACAGTTACGATTTATATGTTTTTAAAAATGAATATATTAAACATTTTTAGTTTGGTTTTTTTAATTTTTTTAAAGAGAAATATATATTTTTAAAAAAAGTTTCGGTCCACGTGGCACTCCAGGATTAAGTTCTGCCGCCCTTTACATATATGACGTATTACATGCTCCACTCCCAACACGATCATCACCTGTGTGGGCGGCGGTGGGCGTGAATCGGGTGGTCGGCGGCCAACTAACGTCGTGCTACAGCAGCCGGTGATAAGCCGACTTGCAGCCAATGGACGGCTGCCAGCTGCAGGTGGCAACGACCGATGGGTGGCGGCGTGCATTTTCTGAAGGGTTATTCATAATGTGTTTAGAGATGAGTTTGTTTAAGGTGTTTTAAAAACAATAAAAATATAATTTTGTTTATGTTTTGGATATTTAAAAACAAATGTGATATTTCTAAAAATAAAAAAATAATAACCAGAAAAAAGTTCAAAAAAAAAAATTGACAAACACTATTTTTCAATTCGTTTTATGTTTTTTTGTTGTAAAAAAAAATTAAACACAAAAATTTATCCCAAAGGGCCCCTTACCTTCATTTAACTTGAGGGGTTTCGCAATCTCCCTCGTTTCATTTTTCTTAACTAAAAGTCATCCATCATGTAAGTATTTTTATATTCAAACTTATGTAAGACTCAGATACCATTTGTAACAACCCAAAATTTCACCCATCGAGATGTTGTCTGCTTTGGCCTAATGGCATCATAGTTTTGTCTCATTTTTGTTTAGGGTATCTGAGTGCTCTCATACGAACACACTTAAACATTGGAGTTTTAAATGAAACTCGTTAGAAGGTTCTCAATAGTAAAGTGATTATTAAGCTTCTTACCATTGTGTGAGACTCGAGCACAAAAAATAAAAGGTAAGTAAGCACGATGAAAAAACTCAATTTTACGTGAAAATCCCTAGAAAGATGAAAAAACCACGGGCACAGCCTAATTGAGATAATCAAACAACATATGTGAGTACATGTGCCAAATCTTATACAGAATTAGGGAAGATAAAGTTACACAGTTCATTATTATAAGTGTTTAATAATATTTCATTGATAACAATCGTAGTTTGGCTATAATAAATGTAGTTATTGATGTTAGCAAGCCGCAATGGTCGTAGCCAATTACTATGGAAGCGATACTCTACCGTGAATGTTGTAGAAGGTGGTTGTAGCGCTGACTTGTCATATATGTTATAGTTGAAAGTCAAAGTAGTAGTTGGTGGTGTGGGTCGTAGATGGTTGATTCAAGAGCATTAGTTAGTCATAAAGGTCGTAGTAGAAAGCTATAGAAGTTGTGAGCCACGTTTGTTGTAGTTGGAAACGTAGTTTGTAGTGGTGCGATGGGATAATGTCGGTAAGCTGTAGAGGCTCGAAGTTAGGAGGTTTATGATTTGTGGGTCGCATATATCATAATTTGTCATGTAGGACATTGTGGTGAGCTCTGATGATGTTTATATGTAACGAATGAATGAGTTATAAGCTAGACAATTTGTAAGTCATGTAAGTCATAGTTTGCTACGTAGGTCATTGTGGTGAGTTGTGATGACAATTATAGGCCACAGAGGTCGAAGTCTAAAGTTACATAAGCTGTGGACCACATAGGTTGTGGTAATGAGTTGCGATGATAACCTTAAACTATGGGGGGAGAGGGGGTGGGGGGTTTGGAGTTCCATGTACTGTGAGCCACGAAGGTTGTTGTTGGCCATATAAGTTGCAATGGCGAGTTATGATGATGTTTGTAGGGTGCATGAGCAGAAATGAGGAGTTACATGAGTTGTAAGGCTTATAGGTTGCAATTGGCCACATGGGTCGTAATCGTTGGTCGCAGACGTTGGAGTTTGGAGACACACAAGCTACGGGTCATGTAGGCCGTAATTGGTATTGCAGACTGTAGTGATGAGTTCTGATGGTCGTAGTTACAAGAGTCTTTGAGCCACAATAGTAATAGGTCATGTAAGTTGCAGTTAGTTATGTATGGCGTAGTTGTAAGTTGTAATGACTTACACAGGACACAGAGGCCATAGTCTGAAGCTATATGTGTCGTGAACCACATAGATCATATTTGGTCACATAAAGTATGTTGATGAGTTTCAAAGAGGTTCGTAGGCCATAAGAGCCAGAGTTAGAAGTTATACGAGTTGTGAGTCACGTAAGTTATAGTTGATCGTATAGGTCATCGTGGTGAGTTGTGATGATGTTATTATTCCCATGTAAATATCAAAGTTTAGATGTTAGATAAGTTATTTTGCTTTACTTCCCTTTGTTTCAATTTGGAAAAACATTTTACGTAGAGTACTATGAGTGCTACTTGTTCTTTTGAAAAAAATATACTAGGAAATTATTTTAAACCGATGTAAACATCAAGCTGAGACGTTAGATAAATTATTTCATTTCTCTTTCCTCATATTCAATGAGGAAAATAATTTGTGGATAGATATATGAGCATTTTTGGTGATTTTCAAAAATTGTCTTGAGTCGAATGTAAATATCAAAGTTTATATACTAGATAAGTAATTGCTTTTTCACTTTGCTCTTTTTTAGTGTGTAAAATCATTTTATGAAGAGAATTATGAGCACTATTGGTTCTTTTGAAAATATATTTCTGAAAATTGATTTTAGTCGATGTAAATATCAATGTTTAGATGCTAAATAAGTTATTCAATCTCATTTTCATATGTTTCAATTTAGAAAAGTATATTATGGAGAGTATTATAAGCATTGTTATTTCTTTTGAAAAAAGATAAAAGAACCAAAACATCATCACGCAACTCATAAATAAATAAATATCAAAACTCTAAGAGCCAAAGCATTATAAAAAAAAGAATACTGCCTTTAATGATTCATTTGAAAATAGATTTAAGAAACAAAGAACATTCACATGATTCATATATGAATTTAAGTTTTGATGTTTGATATATACTGATATATGAAATATATGATGGTTGTCGGGTTTTGTGTTTGCACTGACACAAGGCTTTTGAATGTTGTGTAGATTTGAAGGTTTTAGTAGTTCAAATAATAAAACTCGTCGTTGAAAGTAGTAAATCACCTCGAAAGGTGGAAATACCACTTTTATGATGGGTTTGATTATTTGAACCAAGAAAACATTGGACATCTGCACTGGTCTGCGGTTTAAACCTGATAGATCATTTTCTCTATCTAATCTGAAGATTAAACAACAGCTTTCTGACAACACCTGAGAATCCGCTTCTTGGAAAAAGCAAGAGCAAATGCAACCTAAGCTAAGAAAAGTTGTTTCAAGCACATCCAAAACGTGAAATTAGTCGTACTGAAAGCCTGCTAGGCACGACTGACCGGTGCATCTACCCATTCTTGTCCTCAGCGCTTTTTTTTAGAGGTTTAGTTCTCTTGCTTTAAATAGGATTAGAGAAAGCTTGTTACAAGTTCAACTCATAAGATTTAAATTTGATTATAATAGATTTCAGGAAGTTTTGCATTACATACTACACAATTCCTATTTATTTACATACATGTCACTCAAAACCACAATTTTTATATTTATATCCCTTTACTTATGCATGAAAAAGGTGTATTTCACTTTGTTTAGTAGTTATTTATAATAATACTTTTGATGTGATGGGAAAAATTTTAATGGTATAAGTATAAAAATCAAAGTTAAGGTTTTAGATATGTAAATACATAAGAATTGTGAGGTATATATATAAATGTCCATAGGTTTTAAGGTCATCACATTCGCTTTAAAATACACATGTAATATAATTGTTATGAATATAAAATTAATGTTTAGGAATTTGATATATTAACTCATTTATGATGTTGATATTGAAAACGAAATATGACACTTCAAATGCTAGACCGTCTTTGAATAATGTTAATTCAAGTGAATGTGAGCCTCCAAGTACTTTGTTGACAAATTTGGTGGATCATGAAGTGCTGGAATAATGAGTCTAACCAATTTAATCATCAATCAATCCTTCAATTGAGTCGGCCGACGATACATCGAACAAGTCAATCAACTTAATTTTAATGAACATCTAAATTTAAATATTATTTAGTTTTATTTTCCGATTTTAATTAAATGATTATAATTAACATTTTTGAGTAAAAATAGACAAAATAATTAAAAATCATATTCTAAATTTTGATTTAAAACAACATTCAAACTATTCTAGACTAGATTACTTTGCTTGCTTAGATTAACTAAACAAAACTAAATGGCTTCAAAATATGGCTAGCGTCGAGCTATACCCGGGCGAATTCCTTAGAATAATCTTGCAATAGCCATGTACCTAGGATGATCCCATAGTTTACTAATCATTCCTTCTTTGTTGATACACACTTTTTAAAGAGGCATTTACATACATACCACCTAATTCCCATGTATTTATATATCTAACGTCTAAACCTTTCTTCTCACATTTATAATTTTATATCATCTAAATCTATCATATTACATAAAAAAATGTCACCATTTTAACTTAAAGATGGCAAGTATTTAAAGATTAAAGTTTAGGTGTTGGATATGTAAATACATAAGAATTGAGTAGTATGTATGTCAATCTATCCTTATTAATACAATAGAAATAAGCTTCAAGACTTATTCATTCCCTAGGTATGATATTTAATCTATAAATAATTAAGTGCCATTTTATTTAGATGTCAATTTGCAATCTAATCCTCAAAGAAGCTATAAAACATATAAACACCCATAAAAAACACATTTTTAGTGTGAATACATTTCCTTCATTAAACAATATAATCATAGAACTCCTTCGTAGTATTCCATTGATGCAAAACAGCGCCAAAAACATCATAAAATTTGATATTGGCTTCAGTTGAGCTCAGCTGAAGAGAAACAAATCCTTGACCATCATAGAAGAACTCCACATTCTCCACTGTCGGCATTATTATTCCCCTCCAAGCTTTTGATCCCCCTCCACTTGTCAGAAAGTGAATAAAGCTGCAATTTTTAACTTTTCTGACTAAAGTTTATGAATTTAAAATCATTTAATTAATCAAAATGTAATATTGCATTTGAAATAAAGCAAACACTCTTACTCTTTCATCTTCTTTTTTTTTACCTGTCAGTACTGCTGATGTGCTGAAGGCAATGATCATGACCATTGATGTATATATCAACACCATAATTCTGTAATAATTATAATTATATACATATATATTCTAAAATCACTGTTAATATTAGAAAATATTGAAAATTTATTGATTACAATGAGCATGGGCAGAAGCAACTTGACTAACTCGGGAGTTTCTCCATGTTCGCTCACACTCCTTAGTGTGTGATGCCCAATAACAATCTTCCACGTCGCAGCTGACTCTCCCAGTGCTCTCTCCAAATCCTGCCCCAATTAACTTTTTACATTCATACCCTTCAAATCTTTACATCTTTTCTTTCATATAAAGATATGTAAAAGTTAAAAGAGTGCCAGATACCTTCAAAAGGGTTGAGATGTATTTTTTCCTGGGAGCCACCTCCCTCCAATCATAGCGATTCTTCTTAGGATTCTTCCAATACTTCTTCACAAATGGCGTTGTATCCAAGAAAAAGAAATTTGCAATCTCTAATCAAACAAAAACAATAATTACATAGCACAGGCATATGCATTATTGCATAACAAACCACCCAATTTAACTTTAATGAAATGAAATGCATATTTTCATGCATATATATGCATGTAAGTCTTTGAAAATAAATTTATTATATTTCTACCTGCATCCACAATAAATGATCTCATGCAGAGCCAGCGGCTATCAATCTTCCCGAGCTGAGGATCCAACTGAGCCATCACATTTCCTCGATAATCATGATTTCCAAGAACTAATATTGAACCAAAAAATAAATAAAAAACAATAATAAAAGATTCATATTCCAAAATTTATATTTTTGTAGCTTAAATAATGAATTATATAAATAAATATACCACTATACCACTGCTTCTGCAAGCTGCTGGCAGTGTAGATATTGGTGAAGGATTCTTCAAATGATTTGTCGTCAACTTCTCTCAATCCACTCTCATAGAAATTATCTCCGACTGATATTACAAAATCAATGTCAAGTTCTTCCCCAATTATTCCCATCTATCAATCACAGATTTTTTTTTTCGTTAGCATTCTTTATTTCATTTTATTTGTAAATTCATTTTTTTTATTTAAGAAAAAAAATAATTGCTTTATAAAATTGTCAAAAAAGTCCTTCACTATTTTTAAAATTAAGCTTTATTAGTTCTTCACAGAGACTATTTTAGCCATAATTTAAAGAGTTTGTGGACTATTTTGACACTTTACTCTTTAAAAAAATATACGAAAAATTTACATACATACCACTCAATTAACTCCCATGCATTTAGATATTTGTATTTACATTTTTGCATACATTCCCCCTTATCTAATCATGAAAAGGTGTTTTTCACCATTTAAAAGTTAAAATAGTTGTATTTTTGTTGTGGTGTGAGATATTTGGGTGTTATAAATGTAAAAAATAAAGTTTAGGTATTGATTATGTAAAAACATTAAACAAATAATATTGATCTAATAAATAATAAAATAAAGATTTCTCACTCATAAATCTTATCTTAATTGCTGAAAAAATAAATCAGAATATTTTAATTAAAAAGTTCACAACTCTTATATATTTACATATTCAACACTTAAATTTTCATATTTACATGAATAACACTCAAAATTTTAACATCATATAAAAAATATCTCTATTACTCGATATTAAAAGTGAGATACACTATTTCATACATTGGTTGATGACACCAAAAGTGTTATAAATATAAATATAGAAGTTTAGGTGGTGATGTATGATGGATAAGAAATTGTGTGGTATGCATGTAAATTTACCCCAAATCCAATGCTTCTCATTTATAGGTAAATATGAAAAAATGAAAGGAAAAACAGAAATAAAAGAAGCTTATACATGCAGTAGGAAGGGAGATGGACCTGATAGGCAACTAGTGATTGGTTAAAAGTTCCATTTCTTCCCCAGTCACCAATGGCCAGGAAGCTCAGAGAACCATCGGATTTAGGTGGGTGGAAGAACCTCTTTAGCTCCGCCATGGAAGAACAGCAGAGGATGAGAGAAAAGACTGCAGCAAGGAGAGAACGAACCATTACATTTACAGGCCTGCATGGAGACCAAACCATGGCTTCACAAGGAGAAATAATAGAGAGCATTACGGAGAGAAAGTGAGAGGAAGACAGGGGAGCATACCGCAAGCCGGACAGGGGAGCGAACCTTCCTCCCATGGATTGAGCAGCTTCTCCATGAAATATTTATCTTTTAAATTATTTTTAATATCCTGAGGTTTTATGAGAAGATCGATCGAAACTTCCATGTCATTTCTAGTACTTTTTCCATTTAAATCATTGTATGTCATTTTTAAGCGATTGGTACGTTTTCTATTGTATTTAAATTACATGAAACATATGAATTTAATTTTTAAATAATATTGTTGAATAATTTTAGGAAGTTCACACAATCCGAAGCAGATTTCTTTAAGAAAGATGAAGATGACATAAATTATGTGTTTTGTTTTTCAATTCCTCTCTTGCGGAGCAGAGAAGAAGATGTGATGAGAGTAGGGGGACAAGAAAAGTTCTGTAAGAGTTATGGTGCAAGATTTCAATCAAAAACTCTCGAAAAATCTATCTCTTCACCGGTCCTTTCCTCCTACATGTTTAAGAAAATATTCAAATGCAAGATGCGTCGCCAAGATTTTTTCACGGTATTTTAATGAAACGATCACGACATGTATATCAAGCAGCTCATAACTGTGAATAGGGTATATGTCACATCATTGGCATTGGTCTTGACTTGCAATCTGATAGTTTCGAGAATCGCTGAGGAGACCTAGGCTCATGAGTCTGATTGGTCCGTACATTAGATGACATGTGCATGCCAATTTGACGAGTCAGTCGTCAAGTCGGCCAAACAAGTTAACTCAGTAATTAATGTAAGACAACTGACATATCGACAAGTAAAGCTACCAAGCCACCGTAGCAGGTCACTCTAACGACAGTCGTGTTTCTGAATAGTTCGACCAATCACACACCCATGAGGCCTGTTAGATGCAAGGCTCAGACTCATAAAGATTGATTTTTTATGTACAATTATGAACAAATAAAGATATTCACCATAAAATTTACAGCAAAATAATAAAATATTAGAACATTCATATGTTATAAGAAGGTGAAATGAAAATTACCTTAATACATTCTGCTATTTTACAAATAAAATATCAAATTTATGATGGTTTCTTTTATGAAATTCATGAAACAAAGCCCCTTTTTGAATTATCCCATTTCATATCAATTATCATTTTTTTTAATGTGGGATATTTTTTTTTTATATAATTTTAGCTATTTATTATAATTACCTAGGAACTATGATGTGGCCGTTTTAGAAATTGGTCAATGGCATAAGTCCACATAACTGCCAATGAATTCAAACTTTAGTCGACATTGTATGCCATATATAAATAGTGACGTGGCATTAGCTGAGAGGGCGGCTTGAACAAATCAAACACTTGTCGTGCGTTGATTGGTCCACTTTATATTATTTTTAATTATACAATTGTTTTTGTTAATTCTGATGTGGCAGCATCCAATGGTGGGGACTTGCTGACCTGGCAAGGAATATAGATGTGTAGTGGTTATATAATAACCATAAGTGTCCTTCAATCATTGCCTCATTGGTTCAATTTAATAGGGAAGTAGAGGTTTCCATATGAGGATCTCTCAAAAAATTTCATATTTTTATTTATTATTATTTTTTAAAATCATATCCATGTATACGTTTTAATAGTTATTTAATATTTTACTCCTTCATTATTATTACTATTTTTTTTAATTTGCTCAAATTAAAAAAAATTAAACATTTTATGATTTTACCCACCCTAAAAATAACGCTGGTTTCGCCTTGAGATCAATGTTAAGTCAAACTCACTCAAACTACTTATTCATGCCTCTAATTATATTATTATAAGATGAAGCAATATTGATCCTTCAAAGGCAATGAAGCCATAAGACTATTGGACCATGATATCACTTCTCCTCAATCTCACAAATTCATTTTACATATCACAAATTTAAATCCAACCATCAATGACTTCTTCAATATAATATAATGATATGTAATTAAATTTAAACCCTCCTTATTTCTAACTATTATAATGCCCACCAATATGTAATTAAACATCTGCATTGCTCAACAATCCCAAAAAAATTTGCAAATATATTCTTACAATATCTTTCAGGAAATAAGAAATAAGAAAGAAGAAGAGGTACTAAGTTTTAAAAAATCACTAACATCATTAGTAAAATGTTCAAAAGGTAATAATTACATGAAAGAAGAGAATCAAGTAATTGAGAAACTTCACCTCAATCCAATTTGAAGTCTGCACAAATCTTGCCATGATGCACCTTGAGCCTTAATGGATTAACTAATAAGCTGCATGCCCACACCCCTAATACAGTTGCTTCAATAGGGGCAAGCCAATACACATATATATGCTCCTTTGATGCATGTGTTCCCTCAGCATATGCCCACCCAAAGGCCTGTTCAACAGGAACAATTAAATATATATATATTCAGAAATGTATTTTTTTTTCTTTAATACTTATAGGAGCAATGCCTAACAATTTTGTTTTTTCATTTCCTTATTATAGTTCTTATGTCTATCAAGTCTTATTAAAAGGTATCATGACTCCTTGCAAAAAGTGGTTTTAATCTCAAATTCAATAAAAATGTCAATTTAGTTTACAAAACTTTTTGTTGAAATTCAGAATAATGCGAAATACTTCGGAATATTTTTATTGATGTGAACGGGGGTATAAATAAGTCATACAAGAATCTTATAATAAGAAAAATAATAAAAAGGAAATGACATGAAAGGAAACATATATCACCTGATATCTCCAATAATTAATTCATATTAATTATTATATGATAATAAAAAATAATATAAAATAGGAAAACAAATAATTCCTATTATATGAAACAAAAATATCTCCTTATATTAAGGAAAGAATTTATTCCTCGTAACTTTTGCTAGGAATAAATTATTTCCTATTATAAGTCATAATGAGAAAGACAATAAATCTTGTAATTTAAATTAGATATCTCAACACTCCCCCTCAAGTTAAACATGGTTAAAAATCATATTCAGCTTGAATTTGAAAACATCGGTTGCGCTGTGGTATGCTGACTGGATATGTAACATCAATTTGCCAACAAGAAACTCCAACAATCCTCAAACCGTAAGTGCAGAAGACGAAGTTCCCGAAACCAGGAATGTCGAAGCCTGAGGGCGCCGAAGCCTAATAATGTCGAAGCCTAAGAGTGACCTTGACGAAGGCTAAGCTCAATTTCAAGACATTGATAAGTTTTAAGTCACCAGTTGACTGATAATTGTATGAAAGCAACAAGAAGACTGCAATAATGATGCAGCAAAGATGCAAGGAGGCTGCAGGGAGGTTGCATGAAAGCTGCAGAGGGTCAACGACAGTGCTCAGGAAAATTGTAATGCTCGGAGAAGGCTGCAATAATGCTGCAGGAAATAACAGTGCTACCAAAATCTGTATGAAAAATTTGTTGAGGTAGATCCGACGGCGAGAAAAGCTGCATGAGCGAGGTCCGACGGCGGGAAAGGCTGCAGGGGAGAGAACCGGCTGCAGGAGTAAGCCCGAAGGTCCAATCGACACAACAGATATGTCCGCAGAAATTTCTAGCAGTAGGAAAGACCGGAAGAGAAAATTTCACCGACAGGAAGGACTACAGGAGGGAATTCCAGTGGCAGGAAAGTCATCAAGGGATAGGTCCCGCTGTAGGTAGGTGCTTCGATGGTCTTGGAAGAAAATTGGGAGGTCTGACGACTGGAAAATCTCGCAGGAAGGATTTGCGACTGAAAAAACTGCAGGGAAAACGACCATGGGAGAGCCCGCAAGGAGGCCAGCGCTCTGTGCGGTTCTGTGAGGGACAATGATTTCCACCAGAGAGTGAAAACTGGGATTTCAACTGGAGATCTTCTGTGATTTGCACTGGAGAGAGAAAACAAATTCCATTGGTGAACCAAAATTTCTACTATAAAGAGAAAATAATATTCGTTGTTTGCTGAAATGCAAGCTTGCAGAAGCCCAAATGTCTGCGCAGGGAAAAACGTTAAAATCGCAATGTAGTGAATCAGACACCTACACAGGAAAAAAATTGAGGCACAACAAAGGCTGCTGAAATTGACTCCGACGACTAGCGGCATCTGCATAGGGAAAAGTGAGGCGCAACATAAGCTGAAGGAATTGTCGGGTGCAGAGAAGAATGTAGAGAGATCTCTGATTCTAAAGGCTGCTTGGAGAAGGTCTGGTTGGAAACGCAGCTCACCCTGACGCTTTGGGCAGGGAAGGAAAAATACTGCAAATATAATCAAATGCAGCTGAGAAACCACATAAAGAAATTATTACTCAGATTGTCCAAATTATATCTCCTCCTTCAGTTTTTCATTTTTTTTAAAAACAATTCCTCCTTGCTTTTCTTAAAAATGAGATAACGATAACTGAACCAGATTGTATAGCCCAAGCCAACCAAGTCCAACACTTTTGGAAACAGAGGAAGAGTAACAATTGCGCTAACAACAGCTGATGAAATCCACAGAGCAAGCAAAGCACCAGCTCCGTTAAACATGATGAAGTAAGTGCCATCTAAATCCAACTTGGAACAAAGCTTGCTAAGTAAATCTTCAGCCTCGCTTAGCTCTCCATCATTCGAAGTCTCTACAAGTGAGAAATCCTCCGTTGCCGGAGCCTTCTTCAGCTCCAAAGCATCGCCAAACTTTTGCGACACGATGGCGGGGTTTCTTCAGAGGTCGTGGCTCTTGAGCAATGCAAACATGCAAATCCGACCAAGAGGAAGCAGGAACCGAGGATTATGAGAGCGGAGAGATCAGCCGAGCTGTAGAAGAAGAGCGGAGGCTAAATCTATCGGACGAGGAAAGAGGTGACGGAGGGTTTCGAGCAGGAAGCAGCGAATGTCTCGGTGTGCGAGGGCTTTGGTTCGTGAATGGAGGGAGATGAAAACTTCGGTTCGCAGAGACGACTCCTGTGAGCGGAGGAAGGAAAAGGAGAAGCGGGAGAAAGAGCTAGCAAGCGAGCTCGATACAAAGGGAGGTGAGCGGGCTCGATGCAGAGGGAGGAGAGCGGCAAACGGTTGTGAGAGAGAGGCGAGGAAAAGGCGAGGGCTTTGGCTCTGAGAGAAGAGGGATAGAGTTAGTTAAGAGAAAGATGGTTCAAAGAGATGGCCGCCACCGGCGAGGAAGAGGAGGTTGGATGGGCTGCCACCTACGGAAGGAAGGGCACCACGGCCACCGTTAGGGGATGAGCAGCGGTGCTTGTCAAGGGCGGGGAGCCCCACGCCCCGCTTGTTGTCCAGGAGGTTCTCCACTTGTGGTCGACGAAGATAGACGCGGTTGAAGTGTCGCGCACAGATTCGAAGAAGAGCCGTGATTAGACAACACGAAGAAAGTGAAGCTCCTGCAGGTATCTTGCTCCATTCTCATCCCCTGTAAAGCTACAACAAAAGATGCCAGGAAAACTTGCTTCAAAAAGAAAATTAACCGCGTAGCGGAGCCACTGCAGTGGGAGTAGTGATGGCAAAGCGAAGCTTTTCAAGAACGGCGAAGAAGGCGAACACATTGATTCAACCGGAGGTGACCGTGAAATTTATAAGGCAATGAACGAAGCACTGATTTACCGGAAAAGATAGGATCTCCGCATCATCCGACGGAAGATGTATCTAACTGTCAACAAGAGAAAGGTTTCTTATGTAAATATAGATTTAGAAACGGTCTTCATTTCTCTCGGCAATATAAGATGGCTGATTCTCCTGGATAGATTGCAGGTTTTCTAAGGATGAAGGGAGATTGATATACTCCCCTCTTTCACTTCTCTGATGAGGTCAGGTAGGCTTGTCTTGCCAGAAATGTATCGTCGCGGTTAACAGAGGAAGAGCGAGCGCCGAATCGTAGCTGGGAAGCGAGCGGGAAAGCTGGGGATAATAAAAAAACAGGAGCGGGATCGAACCGTTGAGTTTCGTTTCAGAGGGAAAGAAGGAGTCGAATGGGAGAGAGGAAGAGTGTCTCTTCCTTCCTGCACAAAGGATGGCAGGAAGGGAACCGACAATTTTCAAAGGAAGACTGATGGCTAGAGTACAAATTAGGCTCTGATACCATGTTGAAATTCAAAATAATGCGGAATACTTCGGAATATTTTTATTGATATGAATGGAGGTATAAATAACCCTTACAAGAATCTTATAATACAAAAAACAATAAAAAGAAAATGATATGAAAGAAAAGATATATCACCTGATATCTCCAATAATTAATTCATATTAATTATTAGGAGATAATAGGAAATAATATAAAATAGGAAAACAAATAATTCCTAATATATGAAACGAAAATATCTCCTTATATTAAGGAAAGAATTTATTCCTCATAATTTTTTCTAGGAATAAATTATTTCCTATTATAAGTTTTAACAATAAAGACAATAAATCTTGTAATTTAAATTAAATATCTCAACACTTTTAATATGGGTTGAAATAATCTCTAAACTCTTTAAAGAGATGACAATTTCGGGCCAATTTTGGCACCCATTCAATAAGTATGGGAACTAATTTAACATTTTTATATACCCTTAAGACTAAAATGACATGTAAAATGGGTAGGGGATCATCTTGACACTTATGCAAATACTAACAGTATCACTATCCCTTATTCTATATTCCAAATTTTATCAATTCATGTAAGGTCATTTGGTACGTCTAACAAATGCCTTTCTTTTCTTTCTTTCTTTTTTTTTTTTTTTGAAGATTTACACATATGCCACACAATTCTTATGTTTGTACATATTCAACAACTAAATTTTGATATTTACATTAATAAAAATATCACTTTACCTGTTCATCCAAGTTACCGGTGTGGAATCAGCTTCTTTATTTGTGGGGGGTGGTCCGTTAGACCCAATATGGCTGAGGCTAGGGTAATGAAAGACAAAATGATATTTCATGAAGAGCAAAAGACCAAATTGCCCTTTCATATAGGTAAAAATCTGAATTTGAAGATGTGGCAAGACCCTGCCTGAGTCTGCCCCAACATAAAAAAATCGTATTTCACTTTAGAAAAGTTAACGATATTGGTATTTTTAATGTGACAAGAAAGATTTTAGTGTTAGAAATATAAGAAATCAAAGTTTAGGTGTTATATATCTAAATTCATACGAATGGTGCGTATCTATGCCCCCTTTTTTTAACACTTATGAATATTCTTTGTAGCATTGAAAAAGAAAAGAAATTCAGAAGAAAAAAGAGTATATGAAATGCATAACTTGAAGTCTTTTAGTGCATTGCATCGTACTTACAGTAGCAGGATTCATGATACCACCAGTAATGTCAGAACCAATGAGGTGAAGGATAACTTTGGAAACACTTGATATCCATACTCTTTTTGCAGAGCTTCCAAAATCTTTTTTCTTCAAACTTAAAACAATAATTACAACTATAAATGTAAGAAATCCCTCTGTAAATGTTCCTCGGTGAATATCAACATTTAAGCTTGGCCCATGAAGTGCTCCAGGAAAGTTTGAGTTAGTTAACCACACTCCAACAACAGATCCAGCAACCTGAACCAAAGTGGTTGGGTGTGTGAAGAAAATTAAAGCTGCTAGTTTCCAAAAGCTATAATCCTCTGGAAGGTTTAGACACAGAGCACTTAAATTTCAATTTTTTACATATATATGTCACCTTGCCTCTGCTTCAAAAGGTGTATTTCACTTTATAAAAGTTAAAATAGCTGTATTTCTAATGTGGCGTGAAAGATTTGGGTGGTACAAATGAAAGAAAATAATGTTTTAGTGTCAGATGTGTAAATACATAGGAATTTAGATGTATGCATGCAATGCCCCTAGTCCTTTTGAAGGAGGAAAAATTTCTCTGAAAGCAGTAACTTGGCCACAAATTCAAAACTCGCTCAAAAATACAGGAAAAAAAAAATAATTAGGCAATATGTCGATGCAACCAATGAGAGAAATCAAATTCAAAAGAAGCTAGTTGAAAAAAAACCAATGAGATCACCAATATGTTTAGAGGAGAAAATCTCTTTGAGAAATGGTTTTATGTACAAGTTAAACTCCAAAACCGTATCTAAGCAATGAGTGTATGTTGATTGTATGGGAAGCATTGAATGCCAACATGAACAACAAGATGTATTTATGAAAAGGGGGCAATTACATGCATTGCACTTGAAACTTTATTATTTATAAAATTAGCACTCTTTCACCCACTTTTCAAATTCCAACTAAAATATCAAAATTCACAATAAAACCTCAGCCCATTTTTGGCCTTTTTTTATCAAATTTTCAATAGTTAGATTGTGGCACAAGTAAATGCACCGGTACGGTAGTTCAAAAAAATGACCTGACTGCAAGTTTTGTAAATAGCAAAATTTCTAGTGCTATGCATATAATTATCTATTATGATAATATATACTACTCGTTTACATGCTTGAATAGAAAAAACTACATAAAAAGAAGGAACATTAACAGTCTTATCCGATTTGCTTACCTACTAATGATAATGGCTAGGTAAATGTCAGGGACTTTTATTTGTGTTTTACCAAGCACATATAATTTGGTAAAAAAATTAATACATTTGAATAACTTATTTTGTCTTTATTTGTCGTTGCATTAAACATATGTAATATTTGACACCCTATATTATAATGCAACATATTCATTAATTACAAGAAAATACCTCTCCCCGGATTCATATACAAAACAGGTAAGAGAAAGCCCGTTGATTGCTCCTTAGCATCAACCAACGATCTCTAAATAATTAAACTATAAATAGCTACAAGTAATGTTTATTGTAATTATTTATTTCCATCTCTCCATATAGTTTTGAATATAAATACATATTGAAAAAGTGAACACTCCAAAGCTTTCCTATCCACTTCTTCTTCTACATGGTAATAGGACGAGGTTAGGATTTTCTGCTTCAATTTTTTGTTCTCTCCACTCTTTCTCCAATACCTTGTCAAATCAAAGCTCCCCATTCACTTTATTATGTCTATTTTCTTTGAATTCTCTTCCATAGAGTCAACCATCATAAGCGGTTAAATTCATACTAAAAGAAAACTCTAATGAAATCAAGCCTCATATCGCTTGTATCGGAGAAATTGTGTGAAGGTCCCAAATCATGAAGACATTTTAAAAGAGAAGTGAAATATCTAAAAGTTTATGGATCTACCTATGGAGCCAAAAAAGACGAAGTTCATACTTTAGTAAGAAACAAATTTCATGATTATGGAATATCATGACACTGGAAACCAATTAGCCATATATGTTGTTATCTATGGCAAAAGACGTTTGGGACGTTCTCAAACAAACTTACTCAAAAGTTAAAAATGTTACAATTATTAACGAGATCAAAACAAGACTTTCCACCTCAAACTAATGCACCTTTTTGTCATTAAATATTTTGATATCATATAAGTTTATTGATTTGAACTAAATTATTAACAAAGTTTAGAATGACCAATTGTGATGATGAAGTAAATCTCAAGAAATTTATGAAAAGAGAGAATGTTTGAGTTTTTTATGACTTTGACCAAGTTTAAGTTCAAATTTTAAGCGGAGAAAGCCTCCCTTCACTAAATGAAGTTTTTTTCTCTTGTAGAAGTTGAAGAAAGAAGAAAGACCGTGATGTTCAATAATATATCTCCAAAACATCTGTCATGAAGAACAATGAAACCCCAAGAAATTTGCTGCCACATATTATTCTCCTAAAAAAGAACAAAAAACTCCACTCAAAGGCAATCTATGGTGTAATTATTACAAGAAGAAATGACACGTCAAAGAGAAATGTTGGAAAATTTATGGAAAACTTCAAGAACATGATGAAAACAAAGAAGGAACTAATAAAGGTCAGGCTTGACTTGTGGAAATACATGGACTCAACTTGAAATTGACAAACTAAGGAATCTCGTCAAGTCTTTGGAAAAGTAATCTGAATCATATTCGCTTACTCAAAATGTTATGACTTTCAACTTATATATCTTTAGTGCTTGAAATATAACTTTTAAACATGAACCTCGATTCAAGTGTCACTGACCACATGACAAATCTTGTCTACATCTTTCAAACCTACAAATCTTGTCTTTATAATAGAAAAAAAAAAGTAGGAGATAGTTTCTCAACAATTATTGCGGGACAAGAAAATATATCAAAATTTTCCACATTTAACCTCAATAATTATTACATATTCCTAACTTTGCAAGTACCATTTTATCAATATATAAAAATACCAAAAGTTATAGTTGAGAAGCCAAATTTTTTAATGGTTATCGTATATTTCAAGACCTTGCTACAGAGAAGATGCTTGGGCAAGTAAGAAAGAATGACCTTCTTGAGATCTAGAAACTTGATTTCCACTCACAATACTGACATCATACAGGAACATCATTATAGGCTATAATATCTCTATTTAAAAACACTTCAATGCATGTTTACTTTTCTTTGTATGAATATAAATGTTAAGGATTTTAATGTGAAACTAGAGATCTAACGAAACATTATGTGATTTGTTTTAAAAATAATTTTAAATCCTCAGTTGCTTTTGTTTTAATTTATTCTGATATTTTGGGACCCTCCAACATTCCCAATATATTTAATGTAATAAGATTTGTCATATTCATTGATGATTGCACTCGAATGATTTGAATATACTTTATCAAATAAAAAATCTAATGTCAATATTAGAATTCTCACCTTCACAGTCATGATAAAAAATCAATTCAATACAAAAATTAAAAGATTTTGGGTCGAAAATGTCAATGTTTACTTTAATCATACAATATCTTCTTCTTTTCTCCATAAATAGAGTAGCATCTACTAATTATGATATCCCGACGCACCCAAGCAAAATAGAGTTATCGAAAGAAAAATATCATCTTTTGAAAATTACTAGCCTTGCCCATAATCAAATATCAAAACGATACTAGGGAAAAAATTATTCCATCACCGATCTAATCAATAGTATACACTAAAAAATAATCAACCCCAAACATTGCTTACATTATCTAGCCCAATCTTTCTCCACAAATCACTTATTCTCAAAGATTTCTCATAAATGCATTGCGTATGTTCACTTCCACAAACAAACAAAATATATAGATCCAATAATTCTTAAGTGAGTGTTTATTAGGCATTCCCCTACTCAGAAATTGTACAAATATTATCATCCCATCATAAAAAAAATTCTTACTTCAATAGCTATCACTTTTGATGAAATCAATTTTTTTTCAAATATATTTTCAGGGGGAATGCTGAACTAGATAATAAGTTTGATGAAACTTCTATCTTTCATCTCGACATCCCTACAACTCAAACCCCAACAAATATTAATATTATACCCTCAAAGCCTACACACAAAGAAATAAGCTCAACCAAAATATCAAAAAAGTTTAAGACTGAACAGTTATCAGGTAACAATGATCATCTCATCACCACTCCTTTATACCCAATCTCCCAATATACATACTTTAAAAAAAAATTTCCTGACACGTACAAGTCAATTCTTACAAATATCAGCTCCAATTCAGTATAATCCCAGAAACCTATTTGAGGCATTGGAAAATGATAATTGGAAAAAAAAAAACTTAACCATGAGAGATTGTAGATTGGCCAAAAGAAAAAAAAAATGTGAGAAGCGGTTAGATTATTCTATTAAATATAAAGCAAACGAGCTTCTAAAATGATACAAGGCAAGATTAGTAGTCAAATAATATAATCAATCCTATTAACTTAACTATAAAAAAGTTCTTTTGTTGCCATTAAAAAAACGGATATAATCTGCTTTCTAATTTCTTTAGTTGCTAATCATGGAGGGGCAATACAACAATATGACATAAAGAAAGCTTGCTCATACATGAATATCTAAAATGATGCCTATATTGATTCACCACCAAGATTCGATACTGCTTTCACAAATAACAAATAAATAAATTAAAGAATGCTCAATATGAACTTAAATAATTCCCAACAGCATGGTTTCATAAATTCACAAAATTTATAATGGGAGTTGGACATAGGCAGATTGAATGAGACCATACACTCTTCACAAAGCACTCATCTAATGAAAAAAATTTCAATTCTCATTGTTTATGTTGATGAAATAATTCTTACAGGCAATAATAATCAAAAGAATGAGGTCAATAGAAGAGATTCGCTAAAGAATTTGAAAGAAAAAGTTAAGACAAACATAAATATTTTTGGACATAAATATTGTTCAATCTGAACAAGAAATATTTCTCTCCCAACAAATATGTCATGGATGTGCAAAAAATAAAAATAAAAATGATGGCATACAAGTCATGAGAAACCTGATTGAAGAAGATCAGAAATTGGATATAGATGAGGAAGATGTCGAAGTACACAGAGAACAATATCAAAAATTAGTTTAAAAATTAGTCTATTTATCTCATACCAGACTTGACATCACATTAGTAGCAAGTTATGTTAATCAGTTCATACACATACCTAAAGAATCTCAACATCATTCTACTTAAATAGTTCTTAGAAACATTAAATCAAGTTTAGAAAATGAATTATATATAAAAAGCAGAATATCATATAAAGTGAAGGATATCGATGAAGACAATGTTAGATCACCTATGGATAGACAATCCACATGTTACACGTTATTGAGAGGAAATCTCAAACATGAAAATATAAGAAGCAGCCAGTTTTATTGAGATCTAGTATTGAATTTGAATTAGGGGAGATTTCTCAAAGAATCTCAAACATGGTGCAACCTTATTTTATGAATACTTTTTGTATGTGGCATCAGGGTGTGAGTTTCGCAGAAAAATAACATGACTATTGGAGTGAATGAGAAAACCTTCCAAATCCTCAATACCTGTAAATTACATCCAAACAATTCAAATAGTTTGCAGAATTAGAGAATTAAACAAACAAACAGCTCGCAGGATTATCGTCGGGATTTACTGAATCCTGCTTGAATATGAATTCTCAAATATAGATTTAATAAATCCTACTTTCTAACCAAAAAGAAATTGTATTTCTGTTGCAGCGAACATAATTCTTTTTACACTTTTTAAATGCTCCCACAAAACGAGTTATTCGGTGTGACACTTTCCCAAAAACAACCGACAATTTCATTGGATTAACAACCATAAAAGCAATGATGAGCCAAACAAAAAAATAATGCAACTGACTACTATCATACAAGAGAACAAGTGGGCGGAACACGCCATAGATGCACTTACAGAATGCTGCAACTGCAGGAAAGAAAAAAAAAAAACTTACTTGGGCAGGAATTCTAGCAAGAACCGAAAAGAGGAAAACAGTGAAATTTCCAGAGATAGCGTAGCAGAGAACAATAAGCGGATTATAAGAGCCGCCCTTCGTGGCCCTGCCCACCCAGGCAAAGAAGACGAGATATGGTACTGCGACTAAGCACTTAATGATAAGAACCACGGGGTTGTTTCCAGATCCCAGAAACCTGAAAGCTAAGCACCTCAGCAGGGATCCAGACCAAACCCACAAGAAGGAAACGAAAAAATCTGAAGCAATGAGACGAAGCCGAGGCCACATCGAGCAGGTTGTTTCTTCTTCCATTAAAAATCTCCTTGTTGCTTTTCCCCTTAGTTCATTTTCCACTGTGATTGCGAGTTCCTCCTCACATTTCCAAGTGGGGGAATCAGCTCGATAGAATGTTGCTTCGAGGATGCGAGCTTTCATGAAAGAATACAGAGGACGGCCGTCTCTGCTTTCTGCGTGGAAGGAAGCTGGAAGAAGAGCCGGACATGGAGAGCCCGCAAGAAATTTTTTAGCAGTCTTAAAACGTTGAGAAATAATGGGAAATTTGGCAAAAAAAAATGACTTTTTTTTTTAGTGTGTGTTACTTTGAAAAACACTTTTATTCAACGATAGGAGTTTTACTTGTCAACCATTCAAAAGTCAAAATCTTTTATATAATATTTTAAGCATCCAAAAGTTTAAATATAGATTTTTAAGCACCTAGAAACATTCACTCAAAATCTTCACTAATATTAAAGGATATTGAATATAATGAAAATGATGGTCAAAAACTTGAAATATAATTTAATGTTTAGGTGATTAAAATATCATATTCAATATTTTGAGTGGTTGTTATTCAAAAACTTCTTTAAAATCTGTTGAATTCAAGTTTGAGATGAACACCACTTTAAACTCGTGAAGTTTGTTTTAAAATGCCAATTTAATTTTAGAAGATAAGATTAAAGAGCTCATGAATTAGTCTTTTTTAACCTCTTAGATAGATTAGCTTATAGTGTAAACTAATCGTTTTCATGTTTAATGGTTGTTAATAAGTGAGTATAATTTGGAATAATCAACGTCTAATTTCACACTTTTCATTTGAGAGGTCACTTGATCTAATACATCTCTAAAGCTTATTCAAGAGGTTTTATAATTAAAACATTTTTTTATAGAATCATAATACACTTCAGATGAATTTTAAGCCACTATATGATTAGATTTTTATGTCATGTTTCTTAAATTAGTGATCATAAGTACAATTTAGTTTGATGGCGTGCACATAAACGATTTATTGCTTGCCAAAGATTGATATGTTATTATATATAAATTTTTTGGAGGATCAAGTTATTAATATTCCTCGATAGTGATTCTTAAATCAAGAAGTTTTTAAACGTAAATCTGTTAGTTGAGTCTAGTCACGAGCATCAATAATTTAAAATCTATTCCAACAATCAAGACATGTTTTATTAATTTATCAAGAATTTATTATTTATTAATTTATCATACATAAGGTAAACAAGGCATATTTTAACAAAGTCATTCATCAACACATAACTAACTAGTCCAAAGTACTGATAGCTTGATAATAATGGTCAGTATATTGAATCAATGAGAATGACCACTCCCAAATGATTTATATAACATAATATATCAATGATTATGTGCAAAATCCACCCAATTTTAGCATGAGAACGAATAAAATAAAAAACAACAACATTTTAAAACACATGTTAAAAGATTAAAACCCCATATGCCATACTAAATAACTTCACACTTTTGAAACATATAATTATCTTAAATTAAGGCAAGTTGTAAAGATAATGATGGCCTCACAAAATAGACAAACAAAAAACTAGTTAAATACTAGTTAAGCTATTAAGCAACCCTGCATTAATTAGACAACAAATAAATTGCATTCTACAAAACAGTGAAGAAAGTAAAACCAAAATATAGATCTTTCGTGACCCATAAAAAATAAATCTTTGCACTTATATGTACTCTTTGGTTAGTTCTTAAAACATTGAGAAAATCAAAGAATAATATATATTTAGATGGCAAACAAAAAATCACAAATAAATGAAGTATTGAAAAATAAATTGAGTCATCAAACTATTAACCAAATAATTCTCCCCCAAAAATCAAGTTCAATGATCTTGTAGTCTTAGCAAAGCCATAAAATAAATTTCAATCCATCTTTTGCATACTCACAAAACAAAAATAAATATGTAAAACTTGTTATAATATAACTCAGCAAAATGCCAACAAATGCATGAACCAACAGCACAATCCTATAATTAAGATGTGTAAGGTATTTATAATGCATAAAAATTTTTGGTTCAATTCCATTGGGGAATAACAAAGTAAATGAAAGCATGCAGCTAAAACATTAATGGAAAACAAGCAAATATATAAAATATAAGTAATTAAATGCAATCATAAAATAACATATGTAATATGATATTCAAGTTGCAAAGTGATGTCAAGTATTTTGATGGTATGATCATGTTTTGATGCATTTTATGTTATAATATTGCAGTGATATTTTGGTGGTATTGTGTCCTAAGTGATATTCAAGTTTCTTCATTTAGTTGTAATATGTTTGAATTATGGTTGTGTTATGATTCTCTTATGATGGAATTGAGGTTATAGTGTGTTAATATTAAAGTTGTATTATGGTGTCAATATGATGATATTATGTTGCTTCATGATGGTATATGAGGGTAATTGCAAATAGATTTTACATTAAATGTTCTCTGAAAACTAAACAATGATATTTTTTGTTTTCCAAGCACATTAAACATGTGAACCTCCCTAAATAAAATACATTGCATATTATAAGGTCGACAATACATATGATTGTAGTGAGATAATTACAAATGTTACATTAAACAAGTGAGACAAATAAAATTTTAAGTTTAATATTTGAGTTCGAAAAAAATAATGCATCAAATGTAGTTTTACATTGAACAAATGACCACAAATGAAGAATTAGATTTCTATGTTAAAAAAATTGACCATAAATGTTAATAAATAAAGTCGACTTATTTTCCCTGTTTACCTCTTAATTTCTTATATTTCTCTTAATTGTTTTTTTTCTTTAATTGTATCCATTACAACTAATGTAAAAACCTAATCATTGTATGTTGAACAACAAAACTAGTTTAAAAGCTTTTAGCTAGAAACATATCAAAACCTTGTTAGGAGTCTTGAGTTTTAGTGCCGAAGATGAGGTGTATATGAACATGCCAGTGACGACGTCAAAACCTTTAACGCGCTTCCAAGCGAAGTGGCGAAAAAGTTTAGCCGAATTAAGGGCCCGTTTGGGGCAGTTTTTTTGGTGCGGTGGCGTTTTGAAAGTGCACTTGACCTGTTTGGGTAAACTACATTTTGACAGCTTATGCGTTTTGAAAACGTTGAAAACAACATTTTCAGACCACACCTATCTAGGTGCGGTGGTAGCTTTCTGGCAGTAGTCTGATTTTTTTTAAAAAATAAAATTTTGCAATAGCCACCGCACATAGCTTATTAGCAAATTATTCAATAAGCTGCAGTTGCCCCAAACAGACCCTAAAACTAGTACAGTTTCAAAAATTGGCTGACTTTTTAGGTATAGATGAAAATCCTAAAAATATAAATATGAATAGAGAAAACATGTATTTTTTTTAGGCATTCAGTCGCCCTCTGGGCCGGATTGCGCGAAAAAATACATTTTTAACAATTTTTTAAATGTCCAAAACCGGGCCCAATATTTTTCGGAATCACCTCTGGGGCGGGAGACGGATAACTCTACGGCGTATTCATCGGCCGGTCAATATTCCCTCCGGTGAGCCCTGAGAGGAGGCGGCGATTGAATGGGAAGAAATGCTGCACGAGCTGCAGCTTGCTCTTCTTGGTTACACCGGAGATTTGATAATCGATGAGAGGGACGGGCGGTTCGACGCTATTTCAGACTTCCCAAACGAACCCACCTTCAAGCTAGCGCCGGATCTCTCCTCCATACAGCCATCCGAGAGGTATGCCAAAACCCTAACCAACAATTATTGATGTCTAGAAGGAAGCATCCTAGCGTGAGATTAACACCTAATTTTAAGATATCAGAGGGTATGATCTCGCGCCGCCCTCAACATTTCTTGGCTTATGCTTTATAAGGGTTTGAGGGCTGGGTGTAGGGTTTAGCATAGCTCTCCGAATGCCTAAACAGAGACAGACACCTAGTAGGATTCTATTAAAACGAAGGGAGCAGGGCTGAACTAAATCCCATATCGAAAAAATAGGAAAGGATATTAGGCTGCACAAACAAGGGTTGAGCAATTATATGCATCATGCAATGAGGTTTCTGGTGTGATGCGTGGATTTCACTTTGAAATTTTACAGTCAAGCATAATTGTAATTGAGCACCTTCTGGAAGAGTAGCCTCCTTGGAAGTTACTCAACAAGCCATAAAACCATGAGGTTCAGAGCAATCTAAACTTGGCTGGGCAAAATCAAACAATGCCTGACATTAAATGATATTGGTTTTTGTACACATCAAGATTCTTGATCTATTTTATGGAATGGTATACAAGACATTGACTGCGACTATGGGAGACTCAAAGATACGTGAGCTTGTGATGAAGTTGCTGGAAACAATATCATACACAAGAATGACCAGCCTTGCCGATCACTCCTTGCCTTCCTTAGTTCACCATGTTTGAATTTGGGTGTCACAGACCAACTTATGCTTGATTTGTCCTTAAAGAAAATATCCTACTAGAAGATGTTATATTATGATAACAATTGCATGCTTTGACCTGGCTGATCACATGCCAGGCTGAACTTCATGTCTTTACACTTTTTTTTGTAACTTTATGAGAGATCATTATCCTAGAAGTGCTTCATTACGATCATGCTTAACTGTTGAGCTCAGAAGGGAAATCCACCATAGCTACACCAAGAGCCACCTTGTTTATCGTGACTCAACTCTTTACTTTTGTTGATATTATATTTCTCCTTTCATTCAATATGAGATCTGATTCTTTTTTATCCTCATTTTTCTCTTAGAAACTTGCTAGGATTTACTCCTTATATGGGCCTCATCATCAACAATCACTAGCTGCACTTTATAACTTTTTCCTTTAAATTTGGGATGCTACAATATGTTTCTTTAATTTCTGCAAAATTTCTTATATATATAGGATAGATTAATAAAGTCAATCGATGAGTACTCTCTGTCCTATCTTATCCAAATTGTGCTAGGGAGATTGCTTTTGCCCTTTCGCACTTTTATTTTTTTCTTTAGGGTAAGTGCCTCTTATTTAGAGAAAGGAGTACTATTCTAATTGGGAAGAAGCTTCTCAAGAGGCTGAGGATTAGTTTTAGCTTTGATAAGGACTACCTGGATTTTCTCTGTAGCAACTTCACTGGTAAGAACCATGGTTTATCGTTCGCCTACATGTCTTTGCTTTGCCATCAAAGTCATTGTTAATTTTGACAGCCCCCTCATTAATGAATGCTTCATGACTGAGGAAGGAACTAATGCCCATCTATTCTCTTATTTACTCGCTTTTTCTGCAATGTTTGAGCATTCATCTTAATGAACAATGATGGTCTCCATATGTACGGTGGCGTTACAGAGACCTCCCGTGGAACCCTTGGTTTGATCAAATGTAGTCACTTTTATGAGCATGCTTCTTGACACAAAGGCCAAACTCATGCTCTTGTCAACATCTTGATGTTGATATTGCTAATGTGAGTTTGTGGGAATTCAACACGGTGAGATATTGTGTAGGTTAGGAATCAATTCATTAGATAGTAGTCCATGAGCAAAAGTTTCATGTTTTATTTTAAAGATATGCATTCGACACAATCGCATGTTTTTAAGGGCCCAGGGACACCGAAAAAATACTATGTGTTGATAATACAATGTAACATTTGACATATTATGAGGTCCATTATGTTAGTGGAGAAGTGCAATCCATTTGTTTTACTATGCAAGCCTAATCGCCTGAATAGATTCAATGGATTTTAAATTAGCATGCATTTTATTCAGTTCATCAATTTGAAGGTGGTTTTTACGTAATAGTACATGGATAAAAATCTCTGCCAATATTTTTATTTCTTTTCTTGGATGAACTCGATTTAGTCAATGGTATGAGCAAATTGTGGAACATCGTTCTACTACTCAGTGTAATTGGATATACTTGGTGGGAATAGTTATAAAGGACGCATCCAACATAATTGTGGTGGCTGGTAAGTTATTATAATAAATTAATAACTGAGGATTCAAATTCCACCTGGAGTTTATAACAAAGTTTTGTATGGTAATGGTGGTCAATTCTGATGATGTAAATGACTTGCCATTTATGACGAAGGTGATATTGATTCTTTACTCGAGCCTATAAGTAGACCTCCCTTGCTGAAGGGGAAAAGGCTTGGTTTGAGATCTCAGAACCTCTCAAGCTTACTACGTGCTACAAACTAATTTAAGTAAGTTCCAAACTGTTGGATTCTTTTGTAGTTTATCCCATAGCTTGTTTGAACTCACTCTTTTCCTCTTTTGTACTTTCTCATTCTCTACTTTTGTCTCCATCCCTATGTCCTCGCTTGGAGGCAGGTAAAATTTTCTCCCTTTCTTTGTCTGTAAATATTTTTGGTCTTCACCTTGATTTGAGACTCGAGTAAGCACATGATTGTGACCTTACGAGCTAGTTATGCTTCCAACAATATGTATATGTAATGTATCAGATGGCTGGTCTTTGAGTGCCAAAGCCATGCAAATATTTGGCTTTATTGTATGTTCCAAGCTTAATGGACCATCTATTTTTGCATGGTGTTATTTTTACATAATCACAATGCACCAGATTACTGATTGCATGGCATGGAACGTTGGGATATTCCTATACTAGCTAGCAATTTGGAGTTTTTAAGAACGTGAAGGCCAATGTGGTTGCAAGTGTTATCTGAGAAATTCTAGAGCTTTCAATTCGTAGTTTCTACTTTTGATTTTTTTCAAGATTGCTATTTTCTTGAGAAATTACTTGTGTTAGAGCCAAAAAGTAAAAAAAAAAAGGAATTCGGAAAATTTTGTTGAATCTGCATCCGTTTTTCATATTTCTATTGCTTATTTATGTGCCTAGATAGTATGATGGACATCAATTTGCTCCATAGACCAGAAAATTTAATGCTTATGATTTGGGCAAGGCCTCCTAAAATCCCAGAAGTTTTTCCCTCAGGAGAGTTTTCTAAGTAAAGATTATGTTATTTTTTTTTCCAAAATTTTAATGAATGCTTTGAGTAATTTCTACAAGATTAGTAATTGTTTCAGTCATTTTTACTGGTAGTAATTCCTCATATTAAACATTTTAGTCAATGGGATGAAGGGCTGGATTTATTTTTCTTCACATTTCAAAGTGATCCTAAAATAGTCTCATCATGTTTCATCTCCACCAATAAGAATTTTAACAATGATTATTATTGTTTTAGAGTTGATTATATTGATGCATTTTGCACGTTTAGGGGCTATTTGGCTGCAAGCAGGATTTTGTAAATCCCAAAGTCTGTAAATCCATCCATCTCCTGGATTTGGTAAATCCATATTTTGGCTGAATCAAATGCAAAATTGGATTTTTGTAAATCCGAAAATTTGTAAATCCATGGAAATTCTACATTTTGTGTTTAGCTGGATTCAGTAAATCCCCTGATAAATCCTATTATGGTTCATCTACCAAACACCACTTATGTTCTTTTGAATCTTCAACGCCTCTACCTGAAAAATGTCATTTTTTAAACATTGTAAATATTTATTTTCAGGGACATTATCGAAAGGCTTTTACCACTAGGCTTCTACTATAGGGCGCTTGATCACTTTGCTGCTAAGCATCGCCATTTGAGTTCATCTCAGTTTGCACAATATTTTCCTCATACCCAAGCTTCTGAATTGCAGAAAAAAAGCCCTGGGAAAGGAAGTGTATACCGCAGGGCTATTGCAAATGGGATAGTTGAGATTTTATCAGTTTATAGGTCATCTGTTCTGCAAGTCGAGCAGAACTTGTTATCAGATCCTATGCCTATTCTGGCAACTGTCACTCTTGGCCTAAACAAGGTTAGTTGATTCGATTATTCAATAAAATGATCAATGCATACATACATGAATCAATTTCTGCTAACAATGATTACCTGATTCTTTGTATTGTACATATTCTTATTCTGCTGACCAGTCCATTGAGAGTTTAATTACTTTCAAATGCTTCTCAGGGGTATATATACTATTTCTGAATATAAGAGTTGAAACCAAAATACTTATGTCCAATTTCACTTAAAAATATTGTAGTTTAAGTTGGAAGCATTTCATTATTTTTTATTTTGAGTACCGTATCTATTTCTAAAGTACTATCATAACAAATGTTTCTTAATATCTGTGCTCCCTTGTTCTGATATACAATGCTAATCATTGATTGGTCTATTCACTATAGTATATTTTTGACTATTGGAATCTATTGCCTCTTCAAAGATGTATCCCGTCCACACTTTTTTTTCTTATTAGTGTTGTCTCATAAGAGTGATCTATTCATGAGATTTATGTGGGGCTGTGAAGACTTTGAGGTAAAACTCGGGGGGAGGTTTTTTTCTTCCCGTTTCTTTGAACTGTGCGGGAATATATAGACTTCTTTACATAAATTTCTTTGTCCAGAAAGGATATGACAAGTTTTATGCTTCCTATCTTAACAATTACCACGCTATCTTATCTGTTTTTTGAAGAGTGCTTCTTAATTTTTATGCTTATTCATTTGCAATTCTCTTGAAAATTTTTCATGATTTTCCGTTTATCTGTCAATATTTTGAACAAATAGGCTGAATGCCTTTTCTTTTGCTTTCATTCCAATAAATAGTAGTCTATACAATCTATTTTAGGTACATAATATTGTGTATAAATTATTTTAGATAACTTAATTAATACATATTCATAATCTAAATATTCAGCTAAAAGGAAAGAATACATGCAAATATAATATTTTCTTCTTTGCAGTATTGCGAAGAAGGAAACTCTTTATTCTGACTGATTTTATTTATTCCTGATCGATATCCCCTTTCAAATTGATGCTGTCTGATCAAGAAACATCAATTTGTTGACAAGAAACTGATGACGCTGTCGAGAAAAAGTCTTAGTAAATATATTTGCCGTTTGAAGATCAGAAGTGATATGAGGAAAAAATATAATACCATTCTCATAAGCTTCTCGAATGGAATGACAATCTACTTCAATGTGTTTCGTGTGCTCATGAAAGACGAGACTAACATCAATCTGGATAACACTCGTATTATCTGCATAAAGAGGAGTAGACTCAAGCTGAGGAAAACCAAGCTCAGCCAGCACACCTCGAAGCCAAATGATCTCGGAACAAGCAGATGACATAGCGCGATATTCTGATTCAGTAGATGACTTAGACACTCGATCTTGTTTCTTGCTCTTCAAAGAGATTAAAGAGTTGTCGAGAAACATACATAATCCAGTAATAGATTGGCGTGTATCAGAACAACCAACTCAATCGACATCACTATAGGCTGTTAAGGTGATAGGAGTCTTCGCAGAAAAGAACAAACCTTGATGAGAAGTACATTTAAAATGCCGAACAATACGTCGAACTGTAGCTAAATGAAGATATGTAGGTGCTTGCATAAATCGGTTAATTTGTTGTACAACAAATGAAATATCAGGACGCGTAATAGTTAAATAATTGAAACTCCCAACAAGTTGTGATATATATATGATTCAGATAGAAATTCACCATAATTCTGTTGATATTTGACATTTACTTCCAAAGGAGTATTGACAAAGCGACCATCTTGAAGACCAACCAAAGCAATGAGTCCTGTCGTATAGTTGTGTTGATGAAGGAAAATACCAGCGGCAAAAGAGTGAACCTCAAGTCCTAAGAAAAAAGTTAATGATCCCAAATCTTTTATATAAAAAGAACTCTGAAGACGATTCTGTAGCTGAAACATCAATTGATTGTTAGATTCTGTGATGATAATGTCATCAACATAGACTAATAACAAAACAATTCCCTTGTCAGTTTTACAAATGAATAATGATGAATCATACTAACTTTGAATAAAAGAGAAACTAAGAAGAATTTTGTGAACTTTTCAAACCAGACCCGTGGAGTCTGTTTTAAACCGTATAGGGACCTTTTTAGCTTACAAATATCATGTGAAGATGTAGAAAACAAGCCTGGAGAAAGAATCATATAAACATCTTCTTTGTGATCCTCATGTAAGAAAGCATTCTTAACATTCATCTGCTTTAAGTACCAGATTTTAGATGCAGCAATAGATAACACCAGCCGAACAGTTGTCATCTTAGCCACAAGTGCAAATATTTTGTCATAATCAATCCCGTATTCTTATCGATTGTCAAGAGCTACCAATCTTGCCTTATATCTGTCAAAAGAGCCATCAGATCAGAGTTTAATGGAGTAAACCCATTTACAACCAATGGGTTTAACATCTGTAGGATATGACAATATCCTAAGTGTGATTGTGTTGAAGTGCCTAAAGTTACTCTAGCAGCATGAAAGTAAGAGGTAGGAACAATAATATTAGTTAAAATTGCAGAATACTCATATCTATCTTGAGGATGGTTATGCCGAGTTGATCGTCAAAGACTTATTGGAGTAATTTCTGGATCAAGGTCGGGGAGGATTGAAGGTGAAGGGGGCAGACGTCGTGTGTAGACAATGTCTCGGAAATCTGATAGCTAAGATTTCAGAAGACGATTTCCTTGGACTCCGAAGAACGACGAAGGTGGATGAAGATGCCGACAAAGATAACAAAAACTAAGAATACCAAGGATTCAGACCGATTAAAGCTCTGATACCATGTCAATATTTTGAACAAATAGGCTGAATGCCTTTTCATTTGCTTTCATTTCAATAAATAATAGTCTGTACAATTTATTTTAGGTACATGATATTCTGTATAAACTATTTTAGGTAACTTAATTAATACATATTCCTAATCTAAATATTCAGCTAAAAGGAAAGAATTCATGCAAATATAATATTTTCTTCTTTGCAGTGTTGCGAAGATGGAAACTCTTTATTCTGCCTGATTTCATTTACTCCTGATTGATATTGTCTACACATTATGTGTACAAATAAATTATAACATCTACAAGATTTTTATGATATGACATGTCACCACTTCTTTCTCAATCCCATTCAAGAATTGCTGTCCCTTGCATTCAGGGAATAGCATTCTTCATATGCTATTAAAGAAGTATATTTCCATTTGTATTTTAGTGGTGTGGTGTTTTTAGGGCCAACTGATGAAGACGTCATAATCATTTTATTGTTGAACCACATGCTCTTCTTAAGGTGAAAAACTCCTTAACGATTTTGCCAGCTCAAGGTTATATCCAAATGCCATATGCAAGGGAACAAATAGGGATAAGCGTACTCCTGAAAATTTCTTAGGTGGCCTTCGGTCAAGGAGAGTTAGATTTTCACATAAACTACGATCTATGATGTTGACATACTTAACAAAAAGCCTATAGTCTAGTCTTCTAAGCACAAACATTTAATAGCCCGAACGCTTCTATTCACAAACATGTAATAGCTTGAACTCTCATTCGTCTATATATTGTCTACTTTGGCTTATTGGCCATCTTGTTTTGTCCCATTGGTGTAACTTCCTAGGAGGGCACTTATTTTGAGATTGCTCTTGTACAAGACTTTTAACTTTCGAGTTTCTAATAAAACTTTAACCATGATGCTGAAGGATGCTTTGATGTTTAATAGTTCAACTTCATTATACTTAAGAGATTTTACAGTCTCTCACATTTGGTAATTGACGTCCTCGTAAATATTCTTAACCCAAAATCATCCACCCGGTAGATAGGATTCTAAAGATAATCCATATAGACTTAAGAGGTGACTCCCATCATGCAACATTTTGCCCTTTAGATGGTTCAACTAATGGCTTCCATAGTGTAGCACTTTGTTTTATTTGATACTTAGTTCCCATCTTTAGGCTTGTACGACTCCCACCCATCAATATATTGTTTGCTTTGATGTAATGAACTTGCAGTTTTGTCCCATTGATACCCATTCGGAGAGTGCTCCTATACGAGCTTGCTTAACTTTGAAGTTTATAATGAAAGTCTATCCATTACACCAAAAAACACCTTAATGTACTAAGGAGTTTCATAAACTTCCCCATTTAAGTAACTATGCTATTTTTAGTATTCTTAACTCAAAATCATCCATCAAATAAATAGAATCCTAGAGGTGGCCCTACAAACTCAAGGGGTAGCTTATACTATGTAGCACTTTGTCCTATCTAAGGTTCAAGAAATATGACGCGGGCGTGAATTTGGAGTTGACTGGTTCAGGAGGGAGCCAGACTTGTGAGTGGGAGATACCACTCCTTCCTTCCTTTCCATTTCTGTTTGCCGCCCCTCCTCCCTTGTTTTTTCGGTTTTTCGCCCACAGGGGAGGGGCCTTCCTATTCTATCTTCCATATATATTTGTTGTTTGCTTGCTTATGGCTCAGTTTTGGATTTGTTATGCTTTTAGATTTCCGCCCCTAGGAGTTCTTCTCTATTTAGGGTTGTATTCCACCACAGGCGGTGCTCTAGGTATATTTTGCTCCGAGGTGGTGACTATCCTGACCTATTCCCCTGCATATCTCTCTCCCCCACATGCTGCTGGCACCCTCACCTTCCCTGACCAATCGCTGTTTCCGTCCTAGTTCTTGCTGCCACCCCAATTCTTACTAGCAGTCCACCCGCTCGCTGTCAGCTCCGTTCGGTCCCTAAGCTGGGTTGCTCTGGCCCTCCAACCACTTTACCAAGCCTTACACCACCTTCCCATCCTCTCCCTGCTCGCCCCATCTCCCTATTTGTTCTCACCAAACCGCAGGTTAGGACTCCTTGTCTTGTCACAACTGAAACCCTCTATTAGCTCCCTTACAATTCACCACCGCCCCTCCTAGACCACATCGCCGCTGCCCACCGGGCCATCCTGATCAGCCCTTGCGGAGGATTCTTGTTGTGTTGTTTTTTCTTTCCTAATATGAGTATTGTTTGTATCCTCGTTGGTTTGGAGTAATTAAATTTCATTCTTCCTATCGAATTCGGGTTAACTCCGGTATCAATTGGTATCAGAGCTAGCCTAATCCTAATTCTATTCTAGGGTTTCCTAGCAACCGACTTATCTTCAACCCCACCCCTGCCGAAACCAAAAATTTTCTTTCCTATCATGAACCATCCTTTCTAAACCCAAACCTTAATCACGCCATCACTGAGATACATGACCAACCTAACTCAGGATGAGATACAACGAGAGATCCGTCGTCTGCAACAAACTGACATGGATTGATGATGGGACCGAAGGGAAGATAACCCTCGACCGCGATCTAAAAAGTCGAAGGTGAGATAGAGACGGGGTCTTGAATCCGTTCCATAGGGAGGATATCAAGGACGAGTAATATCAACCACGCTGCTTCAAAATTCAATATCAGAGGAGGTCGAGAGAAGAACCCATATATGACAGACACAGAGACTTCAACATCAAAATGGATCTATCAGAGTTTGAGGAGGTATGTTCCAAATGAGTTTATTGTTTGGCTGTAATCTGTTGAGCGAATCTTCAAATATAAAGATGTACCATAGGATAAGCTGGTGAAATTGACAACCATCATGTTGAAAAAAAGTGCCTCTCCATGGTGGAAAAAATTACAGAGACAAAGGAAAAGAGAAGGCAATGACAAGATCACAAAGTGAGAAAAGATGAAGAAAGCAATCCAGATGAAATTATCTCCTACCCCACTACCGCCATGACATATTTTTGTGACCATTACCTGCAACAAAGAGATCTTTCATTGGAGCTCACGACACAGTTCGATCAGCTACAAATGAAGTGAGTTTGTTGAAATCATCGTCCGGTACTTGGGGGGCTTTAAGCCCGCTATTTGCAATGTGGTGCATTTACAAGCATATTGGGCACTGGGGGATGTTCATACTCTAGCTTTGAAGGTGAAAAGACAACAAAAAACAAAACAGTAGCAATCGTCCTTTGGACAGTAAGCTTTAATCAAGCAGCCCCCCTACAACTATTGCGATCGACAAAGGTACCTCGAGAGGAGCTAGCAAGACCAGACAGGGAAATGACAAGCCAAATTAGAGTGGGAAGATGCCGGAGAAAGGTAGCTCGTCCAGTACAATACCAACCATGAATTATTTTAGGTGCCACGACTACGAACATATAGTCTCCATCTATCCTACGAGCTGAGTTGTCACATTCAAAGATCAGGGTGTCGTCGAGGAGATGGAGGACGACGAGTCAGAGGATAACCCAGAGGAACTTCAGCTCCAGGGGGATGAGGGAGAATTGCTAGTCATACAAAGAGTTTTATAGTCAGAGCCGGAACAAGATCAATCGTAGTTAAGACATAGTATCTTTCACACCAAGTGCACAGTAAAAGCTAAGGTTTGCGGCTTAATCATCGACAGTGGGAGTTGTGAAAATGTGTCGTTCATGCTGATGGTGAAGAAATTGGGGTTGGCCATGTAGAAATATCCCTAGTCTTATTTCCTTATCTGGTTAAAGAAAGAAAACGAGATACACATGGATCAACAATGCTTGGTTGAATTTTTGATTGGGGATCAACTGCAGGAGCAAGTATGGTGCAATGTTGTTCCGATGACACTTGTCACATTTTGTTGTGAAGGCCTTGATTGTTCGATCGCAACACTCAGCATGACAACTTCAAGAATATCTACTCCTTTAAGAAGGATAAAAATCAAATAATGTTTTACCTGCTAACGGTACAAGAGGCGAAGGCGCACAGAGGAAGCATTAGTCCCACGAGCCACCTTCATGCAGTCAATTTGGGACGCTCCAATGGCATTGGCATTAGTCCTATAGGGAATTGAGGATGAGAGTGAGATACCAACTTTATTGCAACCACTACAACATGACTTCCAGGATACGATGACTGACAATATTCCAGAGGAATTATTTACACTAAGGGACATTTAACACAACATGGATCTTGTACCAGGATCATTGTTGTCGAATCTGCTTGCCTAAAGATTGAGATTTGCGGAGTACGAAGAATTGCAACAATTGGTACAAGTTATCATCGCGAGAGGTCTAGTAGAGAGAGTACCAGTCAGTGTGCTATTCCAGCCCTAATGGTACCTAAGAAGGATGGTTATGACAAATGTGCATTGACAGTAGGGCCATCAACAAGATTACCATCAAGTACCGGTTTTCCTTACCTTGCCTAGACGATCTCTGGGACCTGTTACACAGAGTCACCATCTTTTCCAAGATCGACTTACCCAGTGGATCCACCATATATAAATGAGGTCAGGAGATGAGTGCAAGACTACTTTCAAAACACGAAATAAGCTAATACAAGTGAATTGTTATGCCATTTGACTTGTTAAACGCGCCTAACACTTTCCTGAGGTTTATTTAGGTATTTCGAGCCCACATTGAAAAAATTTTGGTGGTCTACTTTGACGACATTCTGGTATACAACTGATATGAGAAGAAACATTTACAATACCTGAGGGCAGTGTTTGTGGTATTGTGCACGGAGAAACTATATGCCAATCATAAGAAGTTCCCCTTCATGACAGCCCATATATGTTTTTTGGGTTAAATAGTGTCTAGTGCAGTCATTCAAATGGATCCTACAAAAATCGAGCCAATTGTGAGCTAACCCACACCACAGTCATTCACCGGATTAAGGCAGTTTCTGGGACTAGCCTCTTCCTGCAATTTATCAAGAGTTTCAACATTATCATCGCCCCTCTGACGAAGCTTTTGTTAGGAGAGTTCGCTTGGTCAACTGCAACTCAGACCAACTTTGAAGCATTACTAGATTTCAACTAGCTGTTCGAGGTAGAGTGTGATGCATTCGAAGTGGGAATAAGAGCAGTGCTGAGCCAGGGAGGTCATCCAGTCGCTTTTTCGGTGAAAAATTGAATGATTCTAGGAGGAAATACTCAACATACGACAAGGAGTTTTATTCTATGGTGAATGTCTTGGACCACTGGAGTCACTACACGTTGACGAACGAGTTTACCTTGTTCATGGATCACGAGGTTTTAAAATTTTTAACTACTAGAACAAGTTGAAGGGTTAACACTAAACTTAAATCAGTTTTTAGCATTGTTTCAGTTCGTACTTAAGGACAAGGTAGGGAGCCAGATCCGCATAGCAGACACACTGAGCTGTCGTCACCTGTTGATCACGTCGATGTAGACTCAAGTTGTGGGTTTTTAGATATTAAAGGACTTGTATTAGGCACAAGAAGACTTCAAGGGGATTTGGGAGCAATGTCAGGAGAGACCTACTGAGATATACTGCAGAGCTAACGGTTACTTGTTCTACTAGAGTAAATTGTGCATTCCTAGGTGCTCATTGCAAGCGGGACATTTTGGTAAGGACAAGACTTGCTCTCGTGATAGAACACTTTTGGCCCCAACTGACAAGAGATGTAGAGTGACACATCAGACAGTGCAGGATTTGTCATATGACAAAGACCAAAGGGCAGGATGTTTGGTTTCACACTCTCCTACCAGTACCGGAGACACCGTGGGTATATGTTAGCATGAACTTTGTGGTGGGTTTTCCGAGGATGCTCAGGAACAAGGACTCTGTGATGGCTGTGGTGGACTGATTTTTGAAGATATCACATTTTATTGTTTTCCACTAGGCGTTTGATGCATCTCATGTCGCCGACTTGTACTTATGGCATGATTTTTCAACAAGAATTTAATGAATTGATGTCACGATTTTTTGACAAATTTTTTGCAGTTTGTCGACTACTTAAAACAACCCTCCATTTTTTGCATATGAGGCTTGTCATTCGACAATGATAGGGTTACCACAATAATATTTATTAATTTAATATTGATAAGTATATTACTAGATGGGTAGGCATGCCATGGACTTGATAAATTATAAAATAATTTTATTCTAATCCAAAGGCTTGGCCATGGAACGAGAGGAAAAAGAGGTCGTTTGGTCTCTTTTGTTATTCTTTGTGTAGCTTACACTCATGCAATTTTCATACTAGTTTTTGTACAACTTGCTCTAGCATTTTCCAACTATGCTAAGTTTTCTAAGTTGTTCTATTGTAGGTTTGCATGATTTTCATGTCTTCATAGGCTCGTTCATGTAAGGTTAGTTTTTTATCGGTGCTTCTTTTTCTTAACCCATGGTCTTTGACTAGCTAAGTAACCAAGTCTACTGTTGAGAGAACCTCCTAGAGCTGTGTCCTCATGGCTTTCCTCACATGCAGTTTTTGCTATGCATTTGGAAGAAGGAGGCAAGTGGATTGGACCAATTTGTCTAATTTTGCTGGGCCATTTGGAGTGTAGGTCAGTTTTGCCCTTTTACGCCTAGGTTTGACTAGTTCAAACATCTATGGTCTTGAGTCAAGTCACTCAATCTCTATAGTTTTTCTTATGGTTGATAGTGCCAGTCAAGTCTTGCCTGAGCACTATTTCATTTGAATCAAGTCAAACTTGAGTTTGATTCAATCTTTGTAGGCCACCATAATATCTATGCTTTAAATTAATTAAGCTTGGTTAGATATATATTTTTATGAACTCACAACTTGATTGCATTATTTTTCTCTAGTATTTTTCTTTGGAATGAAATAAATTGGTTTTCCATAATTGTATAATCATTAGCCATATCCTGATTATTTGGAGTTGGCATTTATGAATTGTCAATTTTCATTTCTAAATATTGAGTGCTATTCTAGGTGTTAAATGCATTGTTTAAAAAGAGTTTTTGAACAATTTTTATTGATGCAATTTTAGTTCTAAAATATTTTCGGCATAATCATCTAACATTAACTTCATCAAATCGTTTAGTAGTATATATTTTTACCAATAATTGTACATGTATTAATCACCTTGGTCTATATTAAAGACAATATCTTCAATAGATCTTAAATCCAAACCTTTCTTTTATATAGTCATTCTTAATTTTTTTTTTTTAATTTTTGTCATCATTAGTCTTTTACATTCTCATTTTTTCCACTTAGTACTGGATATTAATAACTTTTTTTACTCCAACATTTAGATTTATACATCACTACCTAATTGCATTTTTATAAAGTTTATTTTGAATCCTCAATGATAAAATTATGCCCTCATTTATATCTTTATTCTTTTGTAGAGTCAAGATACATAAATCTATCAGACCAAGACATCATCTTATTTTCTAATAATGTTATATGATAATTATTATGCTGAAATTCAAAATAACACATAATGCTTTTATTGATATGAAAGAGGTTATAAATAACCCTTATATGAATCATAGAATAAGAAATACAATAAAAAGAAATAACAGGAAAGAAAATATATAACACGTTATATCTCTAATTAATCAATTCATATTAATTATTTGGAGATAAAGGAAATAACATAAAATAGGAAAGCTTAAAATAGGAAAGGAAATAAAACCAACACAAGAAAATAAATCTCAAATAGGAAAGAAAATTAAGTTATATTTAGAAATAAATCTAATCATGATAACTTCTAAAATGAATAAATTATTTCTCAATATAAATTCTAACATTACCCCTCAAGTTAAAACATGGTTGAAAACTATGTTCAATTTGGATTTGAAAACATCAAACAATGGGTGAAGAAGTTCCTGTGAAGTAGAACTTGAAGTCTTCAACCCATACTGCGATTGTCATTGATTGCAGTTTCTGCAGCGTGATAGTGTCTGTAGGTAAGCGGAAGACTCCTACAAATAATGCTGTGGGGGAGTTTGCAGTGAAGTAGCAACTGCGTTTGTCTTTGACTGCAGTTTCTGCAGTGTGTGTAGGTAGGTAGAAGACTCATACAGGTAGTGTTGCAGTAAAGTTTGCTGTGAAGTAGACAATCTATAGGAAAAACTGACTTCTAGTTGACTGTGGTTGTTATTGACTACAACTCCTGCAGCATCTGTAGGTTGGTGAAAAGTTCCTATAAATAATGTGGCAGGGAGTTTACCGGGCAGTAGACAATCAATAGGGAAAGCTACAGGGTTTGACTTGTAGAAAAAGAAAAGTAAAATCTCCGGAGGTAGGTATTGCTGTAGGAAAAGGCTCCAGAGGAGGGCCTGCTGCAGGAAGGATACCGGAGGAGGGTCTGTTGTAGGGAGATGAGGGTTTGATGTAGGAAAAGCCCTGGAAGAAGATCTGCAGATGGAAAAGCTCCAAAGGAAAGTCTGCTACAAGAAAAAGTTATTGAGGAGGCCTGCTGCAAGAAAAACTTCGGAGTGTCCTGATGCAAGAAAAGACTCCGGAGGAGGGTCTGCTGCAAGAAGAATTCCGGTGGAGGACTTGCTGCAGGAAAAACTCTGGAGAAGGGCCTGCTAATCTTTCCTGCAGGAGGGAAAATGACAAAAATAGCTCTTCCTCATTGTTCACTTCGCTACGAAGATGTGTGTGGGGAAATAACTTCTACTTTTTGATTGGGAGTGCCACTAGAAAGAACAACTTCCGCTCTCAGAACATCAGTGGCAACTCTTCGATTGGGATTTCCGTAAGAGTGAGAAAAAAGAAATCACACCCAAGAAATTCTACTGACAGAGAAAGTTATAGGAGAAAGGGCCGGCGGCATATCAGGCTGCAAGAACCAACACTGGATTTTTATGAAACAACAACATGAAATGATAAGAAGCAGCCCTCAAGTGTCGAAGTTAACAAGTAGAGGCCCAACACAACACTAACAATATGGGTGAACAAGAAATGACATTACTCCAATGAGTCGTCTTCTGAAGCTGGAGTACAGGGGCGCACAAAATACATCATTATGAGGCAAACAAGAGGTAGGCCGAGAGTAAGTAGCGACAATAACTTGGAGGGAGAGTAATTTAGCACTATCGTGTAAAATAGAGTATTCACTGCAGCGCTGAGGCCAATGTAACTCTTCAGAATGCAAAAAACTGTGCCTCTACAAAAAGGGAAGTTTCTCATGTTTGTGACGAGGACGCCACTACCCAACCATGTACTACTATTTGTAGCAATACATAAAGCTATCCATAACACCCCGAAAGGCACGAAGTCGATGGCGCTACTAACGACAAGCCATAAGACGCCATATTCGATGAAGCAGGAAGCGACACCTATAAGGAGGAAAAACCAAGGCGGAAGCCAGTTGCAAACGATGCCCGGGAACATGCCAAAGTTTTTGCTAATGTTGTTGGCGACGCTGAGCAAGGTGAGTTGCTGTTGATTATAACCAAGCATGGCTTTGAGCACAGACGAATATAGCGAGAAGCTGTAGCCAGTGCCAGAGGCAATTTGGACCGAGGCAGTAGCTCCCAAGCCGACCCACGGAGGGAGGCTGTCAGACTTCACAACCGACATGTACCCAAAGCAAAGTTTCTAAAAAACACAGAAAATATAATAAATAACACCCACAGAACATATCTGTACGGGAGGAAAAAAAACAATAGGAAGAAAAACTGCTGCTAAATTGCCGCTTGCTTTTAGGAGGCTGACAGAGTCGAAGCTCTCAGCTCTAGAAGGGCCAGCCGATAGACCAAGCTTGTAGGGGGAGGAAGTTTTCACCAGTAAAACTAAAAATGAGGAGGCGAGGGCAGGGTCTGCATCATGATAGGGAATAGGAAGTTTCCAGTGACAGAAGACTCTAGGGTTTCTTTCAAGCTCTGATACCCTGTTAAAATTCTGAATAATGCGAAATACTTTTATTGATATGAAAGGGGGTATAAATAACCCTTAAATGAATCATAGAATAGGAAATACAATAAAAAGAAATAACATGAAAGGAAAGATATAGCACCTAATATTTCCAATTAATCAATCATTACTAATTATTTGAAGATAAATGAAACAACATAAAATAAGAAAACCTAAAATAGGAAAAGAAATAAAGTTATATTATGAAATAAATCTAATCCTTGTAACTTCTAACATGAATAAATTATTTCATAATATAACTTCTAACATTAATATCATACCCTCCAAAATTATATAATTTTTCCCAATTTTGTTTCTACTAATTCTAGGCCTATATTTTAAACATTTCTTCCATTGTTCTAATTTTTCATTCATTTATAGATATCTCATTTATTAAAATTATATTATATGCAAAAAGCATGCACCAAGGCACCTTGTTCTAAATGCTCTTTTTAAACGTCTCTATATTCAATGCCAAAAATATTGTGCAATACTTGATCTTAATGTAAGCTTATAGAAATTAATCACTTTTGGGTCGTTCCACATTAATAATAAACATATTTTTTGACACTCTCTACCTTAAAACGTCCAAATAAATTCTTGGTGTACTTGATCCCTATGCCTTCTCAAGAGTAATGAAAATCATATGAAGATAATTTCTTTGTTATTTATACTTCTTCCTTAATTGTATTAACACATGAGTCACTTTAATAATAAATCTTTCTGGCACGAATCAAAATAATTTTTTTAAAATTAAATTATTTTTTTAAGTATACTCTACTTTAGTTTCTACCATAGCTTTCATTGTATGACCTCATAAATTTGATTGTCTATATTTAGCATCATCTTGAACTTTGTCATTACTCTTAAATATTTTTCCCAAAATGCTTATTGTCCAATAATTTGCCATCCTTTTAGTGTACAATTCTATTGACAAGTTCCATTAATCAAATCACATTAATATCCCCCTTAACTATCCAAAACTCAATATTTATCTCATATGGTTTACTGTTTTAATTTTTTTTATCTAATTAGGTCATTTTAAATTGATTCTAACTTTATTTGTTAGTTTCGGACTACTGTTTTCGTTAGTAACCATTTCGCTTTATTAGTACATGATCATTGCATATCTGCATGTTCTCAGACAATGCCAACCTATGTTTAGCACCATAACATTGATCAGTATTATCGAAACAGTTTCTTTTGCCATAATCAGTTTCGTCCATGATCTTTTCATATCTTCATCTTAACATTAATGTGGCATAGCCTCCATAATTCTATGCTTATTACCTCTAAATCATTTCTTATAGCCACAAATGTGTATTTAATCCAGGTGATCCACCTGAACGCTAGATAACTTGTAATTGATATATGCTTGACTGCAGTTTGGAATCCATAATTAATATGGATGATAAAATTTAATGTTGATCCGTGGTTTGTTTTCAATAATAAATAATAATACAATCACTCTAATTAATTTCTTATAGCAATAAATTTGATTTTTTTTTTGAAAGACATTGTTTGCATCTTCCTTTTGCTGCTATCTAACAAACAATGTCTCCTTAGTATGCCGTGCTTATGCCACCAATCTACGAGCTTATAGCAGAAATTGAAAGAGAAGATATCAGAGGAGGACAACTTCTAAACCTTTTACGTAAAAGATGCCATTGTGGAGTACCTGAGCTGCAAGCTTGCATCCAAAGGTAGTGTATTTCATTTTGGTTCATATTTTATTTCTTTTTTTTTGCCAAGTGTTATTTTCAGATATTTTTTTTTACTTTTTAGTGCTTGAATTATTTTTCAAGTCCCTCTTGCTCTTAATGGATATTGTTAGAAGAGAGAAAATTCATGCGCATCATTGGAAAGTAGGTTTCTATGTGAAGAATGTTGTAGAAAATCGTAGCTTCTCTTTTCTCATTCATCAAATTACAACTCTTCTCCTTATATAATAAGGAGCAAATAGGGCAAATAATTACAACCGTTACAACTTACTAAAAATAAAATAACTCAAGAAGAGAAAAAATATGACATAATAAAAAAAGAATAAAAGATAATAACACTAACATAGGAAACTCAGAATTCCACACTTCTCAAGTTGAGTAATGATGTTATAAAGGCCCAACTTAGTATTCAAATTAGTGAAGCTACCTGGAGGTAGAGATTTAATGAAAACATCAACGACTTGAATATGAATCGGAATACAGTTAAATGAATAATACCTCTATTGACCACCTTTTCATAGATAAAATGTCTATCAATCTCAATGAACTTAGTCCTATAATGATGCACTAAATTCATTGTGATACTATTAGCGGGTTTATCACAAAACATGTCTATGGAATTGACCAGTATCCTAACTCACTTGGTAAACTTTTGATCCACTTTCCTTCACAAATTCCCAAGAAATTGCCCGATACTCAAATTCTACATTGCCTCTAGAGACCACTACTTGCTTCTTACGCCTTTAGGTAACAAGATTTCCCAGACATAGGAACAATACCCAAAAGTGGACCTTCTATCGGCGAGTTCTCCTACCCAACTAGAAGCAGTGTAAATTTCTATCTCTATGTTATCTGATTTCTTAAATGGTAAACTTTTGGTAGGGTTCTTAAGAAATTTTAGTATCCTTTAAATCATCTTTAAAGTTTCTTCATTCGGACTATTCATATGTTAACTCAAAATGCCAACAGAATAAGCGATATTATGTCTAGTGTGTGACAAGTGGATAAACTTACCTATTAATCTTTGACATCTAACTTTTTCCATTGGTGTTTTTTCTCTCATGAATGTTATTTTTTGTTGAAAATCGTAGGAGTTTCAACAGGTTTTCATCCCAATATTCCCATTTCTTTTAGTACGTCTAGGACGTATGTTCTTTGGAATAGCACAATAACCATCTTGAACCTGACTACATCTATGCCTAAAAAGTATCCCATCGCTCCTAGATATTTTACTTCTAAAATAGTGGCGATGACCTCCTTGCTTTTCCCAATCTTCTTTTCATCATCACCTGTCAAGATCATATCATCTACATAGAAAATGAGCACAGCAGTGAGAGTAGTCAGCAGATACATGAGCAATATAGATAGACATCATTGAGAGGTGGTAAAATAGATTCTCAGGTATTTGAGAGAAACAATCAACATGATACTTTGTTATGGAATTGCAGGGATCGGTCTACAAGGATTCATAAATTCAGATCTAACGTGAGATGTGGATAGTAAGAAAAGTACGACAGGGTATGTCTTAACATTGAGGAATACAACAGTCACCTGGGTCTCCAGGTTGCAAATGTTTGTTGCACTTTCAACTATGGAGGTCGAATATATTACTATCATTGAGGCTAACAAGGAGATGATTTAACTACAAAATTTCATGGTAGAATTGGGCAAGGAGCAGGGAATTAGAAATCTCTATAGTGACAGTTTGAGTGCGATTCATCTTGTTAAGCACATTGCTTTCATGTCAGGATGAAACACATCCAGCTCATGTATCATTTCATTTGATCTCTTCTAGAAAATGGGTAGTTATTTTTGAAAAAGATACGTACAACTTAAAATTCCGTGGATATGTTGACGAAGGTGGTGACTGTTGAGAAACTGAAGCTGTGTTTGACTTCAGTTCAGTTTCATGATGATTGAGACCGTGGATGAACCACACCATGGTACTTGATCACAGTGACTATGAAGGCGATTCAGATTGAGGTGCAGGTACAGAGGACTGAGATGCTCTCAGTCTCTAAGTGGGGGAGATTGTTAGTTGTGGAGTCTGATTGAAACACCCATGAGCAACAGGTAGGTTGACTTTTTCGCAGGCAGTGCTCCCAGAGACAAGACGCTGAGCTATGGGCACTCAAGCGCCCATTGGGTGTTATCAAACCGAGCAGGTGGAAATTCCGTGCCCATTCTGGGCGCTTAGGCGCCTAATGCATGCGCTTAGGTGCTCACTTTTGGCGCTAGGGCGCTAGCTACTCGAGAGCTCGACGCTTAGGCGCTCGGAACAATTAGTGATGAGATTACAATTTTAATCCCGATTTAAAGCTTTTTTATTGAGTTTTGCTGTTTCTTTCTTCTGTATTATTTGACAAGCATATCAGAGCATGTGAAGAGTGTCGAAGAGGTGAATTTCGATGATTTGGTGTAATTTTTGCGTTAGATTTAAGAGGGGAGATTTTTGGTGCAAGTCTTATAAGTTTCTTCGTGTGAGTGTGAAAAAGAAACTTATGTGATTTAATTGTAAATTTTTCTGAATTACACAATGAAATTTGTCGTGGTGTGGCTTCGTGATTTTTTTTTTGTTTTTGGATTTTTTCACATAAAATTTGTGTTTTTCTGGTTGCTTTGATTGTGCTTTCTTAAATTTTTGTTCCAGTTTTCTCGAAATTTTGTGATCCTATTCCACGACAAAATTAAAAGGAGACTCTTTCGGAGTAGCTTCATTAACACGCTTCGCTCCCAAGTTGCACGTGGGACGCCTCGCTCATTCATTGCTCGGGTTTTCATTCTGTAGGTTTTTTGTTTCCAACACTTGTTCTTTGTTTGATCAAGTTTCTTGCAATTTTCACACAAGATACAATTAACCTCCGAAGTGGAACTCGACATCTTTGTACCGTACTTGGGCATAAACTCTTTGTATATTGGGCTGTAGTTTTTTACATGAAGGGAGTTGGTTGCTGCTAGTTGTTTATAATAAGGAAAGAAGACAAACATAAAATTTTGTGTATTTAGGGCTATAACTTGTCACAAGAGATGATTAACCTCGTTGTAGGAAGAAATGTTCGACGAGTGGCTGTTATAGAAGAGGATTTCACTAGAAAGTGAAATTATTTGTTGACGACACATGATTTTCAGTGTATAAAAAAACTGTCTGTCGCCGACACAGGATTTCATTATAGTGGGAAACTCTTTGTTGCTAACTCAGGTTTTTGCTAGACAGAAACTATCAGTCGCATAGGATTTCCACTAGAGAGTGGTTATTACATAAATGGAGTCAGCTCTTGCTACTATGACAATGGAGGTCGATACCTTCATAGGGGTCCGACAGTTGCTGCTCTATGCCGGCGACAGAATTCCACTAAAGAGTGGCTATTGAAAAAGAGGAGTTAGCTGTTGCTGTTATGACAGGAGAGCAGTCCGACGGTTGCTGAGAGATGCGGCAGCTGTTGCTACTGCGACAAGAGAGGGGTTAGGCGGCAACAAAGCAAACAACAGCGGGCCTGCAAGGAGAATACAATGGAGGTCCTACAACTGGGATTTCCAATTATAGTGGAGAGCTGGAGAGGGCCTGTAGGCATGCTGCAGGGATTCTAGTAGTTTTTCGGAGAAATTCCGGTGACTGGAATGAGTACATGCGGTTGTTAGTTGTTGCAAGATGCAAGGAGTTGGCCGTGGAAGAGAACTTAGGAGGATTTTGATGGAGAATTGCCTCTAGCAAGGAGGATTTCTGGTACTGAGAGAATTTTGACTGCAAAGATGATCAGAGGAGGGCCTATGGGAAAAGTATCGGCTGCAGGAAAGAGAAGATGAGGGCCTGCAAACCGTTTGAGGAGATTCTGACGACTGTTGGACGGGTACCGACGGTAGGAGGAAGCTAGGGTTTGATTCAATGCTTCATACAAAAATCACACGATTCAGAGATGAACGATAGATGACACGAGCCAAACAATGCAGACGATGTCAATTCAAAGAAGGCAAAGGAGCGGTGTAGTTAGATGATGCTACACGACTCACAAAGCCGAACATCAAAGATGACGTGATGGAATAGGAGGAAGCTTCGAATTGTGCAGCTAGATAGAGTCGAAGTTAGATTCATACGAAACAAACGAGCAATCTCGGCGAGTGATTTAAATGACGAGACGAACGAACGATTCAAACAATCTTGCAATAAATGATGTTGATCCAACCGAAGCATTCGATAATACCGATCAACACAGACTAAGGAAGGATGCAGTCTAGTAATCCAGTCGAAGTTGGTCGATGGAAGATGCCCTAATCCGGTCGAAATCAAACTTGAAGTTCTGATATCGTGAAGAAGTTGGAGAAAATTGTATTTATTTCTCAATCTTTAAATTATAACTCTTATATAATAAGGAACGAATATGTAAACTTAATTATAGCCGTTACAATCTATGAAAAATAAAAATAACTCAAGAAGGAAAGAAATATGACATAATAAAAACAAAATAAAAGAGATTAAAACTAAAATAAAAAACCCAGAATTCCACACTCCGTATAGGCATGTAAGACAAGTATTGAAGGAAGAAAATAATGAGGTGAATACCATCACTTACGCGAATGTAAATTATGGTAAAAATGTATCTTCTTAAAAGAACACAAAAGAAAAGAAATAATTTTTTCTTGTTCTGCAAAAAAATTGATATAATATAATATATAGCTATATGATGAAATTTGAGATTACTTAGAGCTATGTTAATAAATACATATTCTAAAAGCTAGTTTTGGATTAGCTTCTTTGGCATAAATTTGTGGGATTCGGATTTTTTTCTTGTCATGAATTTGTGGGATTCATGTTTTCTTATTTGGCATTATTCTAGGGGTTTCAATAATAAAATTTGTAGCATAAACTAGGGGTGTAAATGAGCTAAGCCATCTCGAGTTACTACGAACTCGAGCTCTAATTTGATTTTTCGGTTAAACACTTAGCTCAAACGCGAGCTTCAGTCAAGCTCAAACTATGAGCTCAAGCTCAGTATATCTGTTTTCTCTCAAGCTCGAGCTTGGCTTGAGTGGAAATTAGGGAGAATACATTAATGAGGCCATTAGAGTAGCATGTGAGTATGCTATAGAAAGCGTTGATGAGGGCCTAAATAGCACAGGAACTTGGGCATCGACGTCGTGGGAGCTTGCTGGAAAAGGCATTAATGAGACCAACTGGATAGCGTGGGAGCTCATGGGAGGTTGGACGGTGTTGCATGAAGAAGAAGAAGCTTGTGGGAGGTTGTATGGCGAAGCTTTTGGTAGTTTGTATGGTAAAGAAGAAGATTGCTTCATGAATTTATTTATTTTGTTTTTCCCAAGGCTTGTATCCACACTCTAATGGAGGAAAGATAGTTAATTTTGTAATGATTTAGGGATATAAGGTATAAAAGGCGTAAGTTCTCAAATGATATAAAATGATATATAAGGTATAAAAGGCATTAGGTTGACTCTTTAGTATTTTTTTTCGAATGAGAAACTAGAAAGCCCTCATTTCTTCAATTTAGGTTTTTTTCATTCTTTATTAAAGTACTTATTAGATTGTTTATGGCATAGCATATTAATATTATTTATCTCGATGGGGAAGGTTTTTTGGAAAGATGAAAGGTTGGCAATGTATATAAATTGGCCAATGGATGTTGGGTGATTTTTTGCCTCACCCTCCTTTCCCCCTTTCTAAAAGTAATTTGATGACTTAGATTATGACAGGTTTAAAATTCATTATTAAAGTTCGTACTTTCGCTACATGGTGATTGATCTTATTTATATTCGAGTGGTTGAGCTCGCTTTGATTTAGTATTGGAACTTTTTTTTCCTCGATTATACTTATAATATGGTTTAGATTCATTAGTTAAGGTTTTATCATTAATTTTTTTTTTCAAAATTGTATATTTAATACAAATTAGTAATTAGTTATCTTTTTGAATTGTTCATCCATTTTTATCAACTCTATTTAAACATCTAGATTAAATCTAAGAATTATTCATAAGTTTTTTTTATTTAATAATATTAATATTAATGCCTCTTTAATTAAATAATATTTTTTGGGGACTATAGACCTTTATAGGGAAATGTGGGAATAATCCCAGTTAATGGCAAATCTGTTCTTTTTTACTAGGTTTCTATTGTTCACTTGACTTATTTGTATCACGAGTTTCTTAAAGCTTAGGTTTAATTTTCCTGCTTTAAGAGCTCTGAATTAATTCACTTCAGAGAAGTTTCTCTTGCTTATCTATTTTCATTTTTTGTTTTCCATTAATTTTTGCTGATAATGAATAATATTGCACACATTAAATTTGCTTGTAACATAGTCAATCTTCATTTTACTAATGACAAGCCCTTTTATCTTTCATGCATTTTCTTTTTGCCTAAGTCTCAGCTCACAACATAATTCATCTTTAAATAATTGGTCGACACTAATTTATGATGTTTCCTTTGCGTATTTTTAGTGAAAGTGTGAACTAATATGTTGACAACAATTATTTCTATCATCCAACTGTGTTGCTTTTTATATCTCAACTTCCATAACTGAGATGGGGAGGCACCACTTACGCATATGGCTATGTTTAGTTTAAGCTCCTAAGACATAATTTTCATCTTTTTATTGGCTCATGGCTAGTTTTCGTATGCATCCTTTTATGTTGTTGAGTACAGATATTTTAATCTTCTATCATTTAGGCTGCTTTGGCATGGGCATCAAATTTTGTATAACCAACTAGCATCTTGGATGGTTTATGGAATTCTTCAAGATCCGCATGGGGAGTTTTTCATTCGAAGGTATCTATTCTTTTGGTTTCTTCTTTTAATCTCAGTATGCATCTCTGCAGTTAACTTGGCATGTGGAATTACTTTACAATCATCAATTTTATAGTTTAGAGAAATTATATTGTGAAGCATTTCTATTTTGTCTTTATATTTTTTGCAACATTGAATGGGGTTGATATATGTTGGTGCCTTCAGGTCATATCAAAAACATTGGATGTAAAGCATGAAAATTGTCGACTGGTAGGACTAGTCATTGACAAATCAGCAAGAGTATATAATAAGGAAAGAAGACCAACATAGATATATAATTTGATGTTTAGTGATAGGAAAGAGACGAAATTTTGCTAAGATCAGGGCAAATAAAATATTTTACTTCATGATCACAAAACAACATAATTCAAATACATAAAAAATAAACACCTATAATTTGAGATGTAGGCTATCTCTTCTAAATGCTAACCCTAATATTCAAGATAAAATCACATACCGTGATACTAGTCTTAACTCGGATCGCTACAAAATCAAACTATTATTGCTGAAATTAAAAATGTTACAACAAAGACTCTTTAAAACAAAAAATAAATAACCGAAAACACTGACAACACCCTAGGGTGAGGACGAGAGTGGTGGATGCCGGTTGAATTACCCAGTGAATGGTTGTATGGGGCTTGCGGCAACAATGGAGTGTTGGTGTGGGTTGCGGCAGTAGTAGAAGTGCTAGGACAACAAGTTGGATGGCTGAATGGGACTTGTGATGTCGGCAGAGGTGGTTGGAGGGGGTTGCGGCAGTGGCAAGTGATGTTGGAAGGGTTGGAGGCAACAACAGGTGGCATGGAAGGGTTGGCGACAACAGTAGAATGTGGTGGGATTGCTTGGTCGGCAGCAAAAATTGGAAGTAGGCGGCTGTGCAACAACAAAAATAGGAAGTAGGGGGGGCATAAAGAAGATGGAAACACGCAGGGCAGGTTGTGGAGGAGGGGAAAGTCGAGGATAATCGCTACCTTGAAGCGGGATACAGCTAAAGCACCACATATACTTTGGATAAAACCCTAGCATGAGAAAAGAGGGGACGTCGATGACTGTTCTGACAAAAAATTCAGCAAAAACCAACTCTAAACAAAGGAAAAAGCTATATTTATAAAAATAGGCTGCTAGGAGCACTTGTTTGGCAACCCTAACCCAAATTACTGGGCTGACCACCCCTTGGCCCTCCATGAACCGGTCAATCCTTCCAAGCCGGGTTGGCCTCGGTTCAGTAACCCCGCATCAGTCTGTCAGGGTTAGGGAAACTTTGATCTCATTCTTCGAGGCTTCTGACTACCTGTTGATGTTGAAGGGGTTGTTGTAAGCTCTTGGGGTTAACAAACCTAATGCCGTCCGAGAAGCACTTGGATCCCACTGGCGACTGCATTTGTCCCCCAAATTATCTTAGGATTTTTCCCTACTTACGAGCATACATCCATATCGATCCATTCTTCTGGGGGTCCATTACTGAGCCGTGCTGAGTCTGCTTGTGCGTATACTGCCGAATCGTCTCAAAGTAATCCAAGGTTAGCTTAACCTGATCTAGAGTGACGGTAACTTGAGCCTTCCCAAATAGTGGTGGCCATGGCGGTAAGTTATCAATCAAGATGCCCTTAAATACTCTTTCTTTTGACTATCTCATCTCTGTAATCGGTGTCTCAGTTTTATCATCCTCCATTGTTACCAAAATTGGTCCCACCGTCGTTGCTCTGCTGGTAAGAGCACCTGTAATCTCAAGCTTTGCAAAAGGAAGAAAGACAATGCTTCCCCTCCTTCGTGAACGATTAGGTGTTTTGAATCGGTCGCGCTGAATCCTATGGTCAAATTGACACAGTTTCCCCAATAAAAGATGACATGCATTCATGGGCACAATGTCGCACCCCACCTGATCCTGCAACTGATTTCTAATTGAAAACTCCACCATGCACCTCCGGTTATTGTTGACTCTGTTTTCGGTTAACCACGTCAGAGAATACGGCTAGGCATGCCTCTGAGCTATGAGAGCCAATTTCTCCACCGTCCTCGTAGATGCCATGTTCGTGCTACTCGCTTGATCGAATTGTGTATTTTATTGTGCTAGGAGACTGCATACTTTTCTGTTCACAGTGCAATGGGTGTAGAACATGTTGTGGCAAAGCCACTGCGGATCTCTCGTATCCTCAGTTTGCTGGACTCGTAGAACCATGAGCATCTCGCCCTCATCAGGTGGAAGTTGACACACCTTAACAAGTTCCTCAGTTGTCTCCTCGTCGTTAGTTTTCTCCACTTCTCCTTGCTCAGTAAAATACACAATTCGATTCACCGGGCAACTGGAGGCGATGTGCTCAAATTCATGACATCTGAAGTATCTTCAGGCGGGTATTATAGTAGGCGTGCTACCCTTCTTAGGTTTCTTCTCATTGGGTGTGATTCTGCCCTATCCAAACCAGTTTTCTCAATTTCCTAAGGCGTGCTCTTGCTGCAATCTCTAACTACGGGTGGCTGCCTAATTAGTGGTGGTTGTCTGCTCTTTTGTTTTTGCTTCTTCACTTTCAGAGCTAAGATCTGGATATCGTCTAGTGTCAATAGTGCTACAACTGCACTATGTTGCTGATAGTGGGGTTCAAACCACTCATATATCGGGCAATGAAATCTTCATTTGGCTCAACCAACTCACACTTATTCTGCAACTAGTCAAACTCTATTGCAAACTCCTTTGATAGGTCTCTATGATGTAGGTGGCGGTCTCAGAAACATATCCTGACGATAATGATGATGTAGGTATTTTCTTTTCATCGCCTTCCTCATCTTGTCTTACTTGATAATCTTATTGCCATCTTCTCTCTTCCTTTGCTTCTGCAAGTTTTTCCACCATAGACGCGCTTCTAAATTTGATCGTCGCTAGTTTTAGTCTTTTATCTTCTCAAATTTCAGAGCTAAGATCTGTATATCGTCTAGTGTCAATAGAGCTACAATTGCACTATGTTGCTGATAGTGGGGTTCAAAACACTCATATATCGGGCAATGAAATCTTCATTTAGCTCAACCAACTTACACTTATTCTGCAACTAGTCAAACTCTATTGCTAACTCCTGTGATAGGTCTCTATGATGTAGGTGGCGGTCTCAGAAACATATCCTGACGATAATGAGGATGTATGTATTTTCCTTACACCGCCTTCCTTATCTTCTCTTACTTGATAATCTTGTTGCCATCTTTTCTCTTCCTCTGCTTCTGCAAGTTTTTCGACCACAAATGCGCTCCTAAATTTGATTGTCGCTAGTTTTAGCCTTTTATCTTTGGACACATTTGTACTCGAAGATTCTCTTAACTGACTGCAGCTATTCAATGAAGTCGTCAGGATCCATACCTTCATCGAACTCTATTAGATCCATCTTTATTCTGGCGCACCAGTGTCCTCCATATGTGGTATTCTCTGATATTGGATTTCAAAGCATCATGACCTATTTTCTTCATCACTGAAATTCTCCTTATGGTAGGGGTTGAAATTCTTGTCTCTTTGTCCCTTTCGACTTTCCCTATCACGATCAAGGGTAATTCCCCTTTAATTTTCATCTTCAATATCCACAAGCTTTTGCTGAAGTCGGTGGATCTTTAGCTGTTTCTCTTCCCGATTAGGCTCGAGCATGTATCTCTTTGGTGACATAGCTAGGGTTTAGAGTTGAGAGGTGAATGTTGGGGAAAATTAGGGTTAGGTCAAAGTTTTGCTATGGTTTGAGAATAGGAAAGAAAATTTTTGGTGGAGGTGGTTTGGGTAGGGGCGAATGTTAGGAAATCTTAGGATAGGACTAGGGTTAGGCTAGCCAGATACCAAATAATACTTGAGTTAACCCATATCACAATATAATCAAGGTATTGTTGTTGAAATTCAAAAGATTATAGTGAAGGCTCTTAAAAATTGAAAATTAATGACGAAAAAACACAAATAACATCCTAAGGTGAGGACGAGAGTGGTGGACATTGGCTGGACTGTCGCGGAATTGTTGGATGGGGCTTGCGGCAACAGTGGGAGTGCTGGTGTGGGTCGCTGCAGAAGTAGAAGTGCTGGGACGACAATTGGATGGCTGAATGGGACTTGTGATGGTAGCAGAGGGGGCTGTGGTAGTGGTAGGTGATGTTGGGATGGAGACAACAGCCGAGGTGGGGGGGGGGGGGGGGGGGGCGCACAGAAGATGGCAACACGTTAGGGAAGTTGTCGAGTATAATCACCACCTCATAGCATGACACAATCGAAGAACCACTTGTACTCGATACAGCCCAAGAAAGGAAAAAAGGAGACTCTGACGGCCATCCAGACAAAATACTCAACAAAAACTAATCTTAAACAAAGGAAACAATACTTATAATAATAGATAGCTAGGTGTACTTGGTCGACAACCCTAACCCAAATAACTGGGCCTGCCGGCCCCCCCGCTTCCCTTTCTGAATCGGGCAAACCTTTCCAACCGGGTCGGCCCTGGTTCAGTAGCCATCCCCTAACCTTAAACATATTAGCTCTATTTATATCTCATAATAATAACTAACAAACGACTAAATTGCCCTTTTAGTCTTAAACATAGCACAAGGCTTTAAACTATTTTGGCGGGCTCGGTGTCGACTTAGTGAAGCATGAGACAGGCGGTGCTGTAGGCGCTGGTTCAACAATTAACTGTTTTTTCATTTTTTTTCCAGTAGTCTAATTTGTTTGATGCTACTGCGTATTGTTTACGCTATGGTCTCATATTATATGTGAGTGTTACAGTTTTCATTAATGTAGTTTTAGTTACACTGCTTTTTTTTGCAGCAATGTATTCTGTCAGGCTGAATTGGTTGTTACGAATGTTGCATAATTTTAGTTGTACTAAAAAAAGAATATCTGCCATCCAAATTCAATGAAGAGTCGTAATGTTGTGCATTTTCCCACCATAATTTAGCCTTATTTAAAGTTGCTCAACTTAGCTTAATTTTGGTGCGATTTCGGAGCTAGGTATTCCCCGAATAAAATAAGAAAATTTCTTTGTGCCAAATGCTGCACAACTTTTTTTAAGACCCTGTTTTGCAATTCGTTTTAGCTTCTTTAGTTTTAAAAAAGCATGCATATAATAATTTTGAGTTGTGCTGAAGATATATGCTGGAAAACATTATGCTAGAGTAGCACTTTCATTGCTTCATGACTATGAGCTTATATAGCAAGTTCATCATTTTGCTAATTTTATATAGGAATGAAAATCAGAGATAATCACCACCTCGGAGCATGACATAGCTGGAGAATCACTTATCTTCGATGTAGCTCTGGCAAGAGAAAAGAGGAGAAGTCGACAACTGTCCTCACAAAAAAACTCAACAAAAACTAACCTTAAACAATGGATAAGCAATATTTATAATAATAGATAGCTTGGTGCACTTGGGCGGAAACCCTAACCCAAATAATTGGGCCGGCTGGCCCCCTTGCTTCCCTTTTTGAACCGGTCCAGCCTTCCCAACTGGGTTAGCTCTGGTTTAGTAGCCTCGTGTCACAGCCTCTAACCCTAAACATATTAGCCCTATTTATACCCCACAATAATAACTAACAAATGACTAAATTTCCCTTTTATTCTTAGGCATAACCCAAGCCTTCAAACTATTTTGGCGGGCTCGGTGTCGACATAGTGATGCATGCGGTAGGCGATGCTGTAGCGCCGTTGCAACACTTACTTTTTTGGTCATTTTGTTTTTGGAAGTCTATATTGTATGGTGCTACTTCGTACTGTTTACGCTATGGTCTAATATTATTTGTGAACATTACAATTTTCATTAATATTGTTTTAGTTACACTGCCACTTATGCTGCAATGTACTGCTGTCAGACTTAATCGGCTATCACAAAAGTTGCATCTTTTTAGTTGTACTGAAAAAATAATATCTGCCATCCAAATTCAATGAAGAGTCGTAATGCTGTGCATTTTTTCCCCATAATTTAGCCTTATTCAAATTTGCTCAACTCAGCTTAATTTTTGTGTGATTTCGCAGCTAGGTATTTGCACAATAAGATAAGAAAATTTCTGTGCCAAATGCCGCACAACCTATTTTAAGACCCTGTTTTGGAATGTGTTTTAGCTTCTTTAATTTTAAAAAATCATGCATATAATAATTTTGAGTTATGCTGAAGATATATGCTGGAAAACATTATGCTACACTAGCACTTTAATTGCTTCATGACTATGAGCTTATATAGCAAATTCATGATTCTGCTAAGTTTATATAGGAATGTTTGATTTGCCCAAACCAAAGAAAGGAGCAAAACTTGACTCCATTTTAAAATCCAATCCAAGCAAGACTGCTTTTGAGATAACATTCATAAAACTTCCATAATCGCTGAGTAATTAGTATTGCATGTTGCATATATTAGGAACATACCAGTGCATTTTCAATCCTTAGAAGTGGCTGAGAATATTCATAACATTCAATTGTGTTGAACTTTCATAAAAAAAATAAACATCCTTATCAATCAAGGCTTTTCATCAATCATATCCTCAAACTCACCTTCTTTTGGCTTGTTGAGATCTGAATTCCCTTAATTCATGAAAAGGTTTATCCAGAGAATTTCTTGATGTTGTGACCATCCTGGTGACGCCATAAGCAAATGGTCGTTAAAGTATTTTTTTTAAAATTTTTTTATTTGGTTATTTAAAGCTTGGAAACCAAGCCTCGGCCATTTGATCATGTTAGTGTAGGGTCTATATGCTGAAGTATAGTATTTCTAAATTGACTGGAAGTGTTCAACCACCGGCTGTAACTAGCTGTGATGAAAATGTATGGTGCGAGATTGCAATTTTTCGCAAACTCAGAAGCCTTGTTTTTATTGGAGGTAAGGGTGCTTGTCTTTATGTATTTAGGGCTATCAGAATTACAGTGAGGTGTAGATGTGGCTCTGTTAGCAAGTTATTGATTTCAAACTTGATAGAGAAGGGGGTGGGATGAATTTTACATGCAAAACTTGAGTTTATCTATGTACACACCTGGATCTAAAGAAAACTTGGCTTCTCAAATAATTTGCAGTCATTCAATCAATACTAATAATTCAATTACAAAGCATGATCTCTATTTATCAAAATAGGTTATAAGATAAGGATAAGTATTCAAAAGCAAATCTAATTTTATCCAATTCCAACAATTGCTCCAATTGAAACAGATCTTATAAAACAACATGGATGAGCCTAATTAAATAAGTCAACTGAAATAAATTAGAGAAATTAACCATAAATAGCTATGATACTAAAATGTTTGAAAATGGGTCTGATTTTGTTCTGTTATGAATTGCCTTGATTTTGCTGCTTTCGTTGCCCTTGTAATTTGGGCTTGTATGGGGTAATTCTTGATTCTCCTTTGTAGCCCATTAATTTGCTAAAGTCTTTATATATGCTCGTGAATTTTTTGGAGAGCTTAAATAATTTTTAAAGCTATACTTTATGACTTGGCTATAGAAAAACTTATTATGATTTGATTTTTTTATAAATTATCATTTTTTTGTCTTCTATTTTTTCTTACACTGGTAAAATTTATTTTTGGACGTCACATTTCTTTTCGGTTTAGGATATTATTTTGCTTGTATACTGTAGTCTGTGGTAAGACATTGTCTTATGCTGAGTGGTAGGAAGATATTGGATTGTTACCAAGTACATGAAATAATTTATTTGTTCTTTCTAGTTATGAATATTTCGGCGAGGGTGGGCTTGCAAAATGGTTAAATTGATACAGTAATGAACTAGGGGTCTTGGGCTGAGTCGCTGAAAATATATCTTTCTTAGGGGATTGGCTATGTAAATTAATATCTCCTCTAATCAACTTTGGTGGGAGCTTCATACATTGGATTAACCCCTTTTTAGTTGTTGATATTTGGCATTTTGCTAGATCAATTTACTAACAATGTCACTCTGAGTATGTTTTCTTGCATAATTTTGTAGGCAAGATGCTAGTGATATAGAGAGTGAATCTTCTCTTTCAGATGCCACAGAAAAGTTGAGGTACAAGTCATCTGAAAATGCAGCCCTTACTGATTGGAACATAGGATTTCATATATTTCTGGTAAACCACCTCTTCTTATTTTCATATTTCATTAGAACTTCCCAAATTTTGAGAATTTTAGTTTTAAATTATATATAATCTTATAATCTAGTTATTCTGACATTTCATCAATATTCAGCGTCTTAAACTCATGCATATATATGAGCAACATGTGTAAGTTGAGGTTCCGTTCATTTCTTTCTCTTTCAGCAATAAGCATATCCTTTTATCAATACTTGCTTGGCTTTTGTACCCTACACTGGTTTAAATTCTATCAGCATTCTTTAACACGTGTTATATTATTTTACTAATTATTCTGTACATTGGCTCACCATGCAACTGGAGTTTATAAAGAAAGTATATTGATACTCACAGCGCTTATCAGATTACCGATTTTATGTTAATCGCGTGCCAAATTGCCTGAATTACATGTCACTGATTTTGTTATCACATTACACCTACTTGCTAAGATGACTTTTGTCTTCATAAAATAATTCCATTCTAATCTTGTGTATAATAACTCATGGTGAAAGTGATAGGAATGAGACGAGTTTTCACAAGAGTTAGGGAATAAATAATATATTCTATTCCACGAGTACCAAAACAAAACAAGACAATCCCGAATACAGAATAGATAGGCCTACAATTCGAGAGGCGGGTGATTCTCTCACAAACCCGAACTCCTAAGATTTTAGATGGCAATTACATACTCCAACCCTAATCATATTAAGCCCTATTTATACCTAATAATAACTAACAAATGAGTAAATTGCCCTTTTAGCCTTGTGCCTAAAATAAGTATTCAAATTATTTGGCGGGCTCGACGTGGTGGAAAGTGTCGTAGGTGCTGGTCTAACGTTCCCGGCGCACCTCTTTTAACTCCATGGCTCCAAGAGAATTTCCACATTCACAATCAACGTAGGGGAAGTGAAGAAAAGGAAACATTATCACCAATAGCACATCTGAATTGCGATACGTGGAACACTGGATGAAGTGTCGTTGAAGGCGGAAATTTTAATTGATAAGCCACCACACCAATGTGCTCCATGTTCTCATAAGAATCAAAATAATTTGAGGATAGTTTCTCATTCCTGCGTCTTGCCAATGTCTTTTGCTGATATGGTCGAAGTTTTAGATACACCCTATCTCCCACAGTAAACTGCACATCTCTTTGATGGCTGTCAGATTGTTTCTTCATAAATTTTTGAGTCTTCAATAAATATACCTTCAGTTTTGCTAACATGTCTCTTTTAAGTATGATTCACCAGAGTCAGCTGCATAGTATTGTGTCCATAATGCACCAAATGTGGTGAATCACGACAATACGATATTTTAAAAAGAGTAGTCTAAAAAGTTGTATGATACAAAGTGTTGTTCCAATATTTTGCACGGGGTGATCATTTAGCAGAATGCTTGGGTGTTTCAGACACAAAGTAACGCAAATAGGTCTCCACAGTTTGATTAATAATTTCAGACTGTTCACCAGTCTGTGAATGGTACACTGTACTTCTCTTCAATATGGTCCATGCATTCTATACAATTCCCTCGAGAAATGGCTCAAGAAGACGCTCAAGAAGACCTTGTCTCGATCACACACTATCGATTCTGGAATCTTGTGCAGGCGATAATCTTTTTTATAAAAACATCAAATAGAAACAATCGTGTAACTAACACGGGGCTTCATGTGCCGGCTGAATCGGCCCTGGTTTGATGGCTTGCTTAAACAACCAACCCTAGTGCGCCAACCATGGGGCAGAAATTACTGCCCCTCCCCTCCTTCTTCTTACCTGTTGTTTTTCCTTCCATAGGAAGAATTCCTTTCTTATTCTAATTTCTGCCTTTTCTATCCCCTTTCCAATCCATTCCTCTCCTTTTCAATTAACTTCCTAATTCACCCCTTTCCCTTTCTATTACTTGTTTTTTTATCTACTTTCACCTATTATATATATGCTACTTTGTTTATTTACAGTTCGTTGATGATTATTTATGATTTCAGATTTCTGCCTCCGACGTTTCCCCATTCCGAGGGTTGTATCGGGCGGTGAGAAAGTGCTCCGGCTGTAACTTGTCCAAGGTGCTGTTATCTCCTTTCGTTACTGCTGCCATCTCTTCAAGGGCCTGTCTTTTCTGGCGCCAGCCCCTTTAGGGCCTGTTCTAGCGATCGCTAGCAAAAGGGGCCTGTTCTAGCGATCGCTAGCATCTCCAGGGCCTCTTTGCTGCCCCTAGCCCCTCCAGGCTCCATCCTTGCTGTTGCTAGTCCCTCCAGGACCTCTTCCTGCATCTGCATAGCCCACAACCACCTCTCCCTGCTGCTGTCCAGTCCACAACCCCCCTTTCCTGTTGCTATCCAGTCCACCGCCACTTCTAGTCCCTTCCTACGCCACAACCATCTGCTACCATCCTTCTCCCAGTAGTCCGCCCTCACTTCTACGCCTTCCAACACCACAACCACCTGTTGTTCGACACCTTCGAGCAGGCTCAGATCACTTATGCTCCCCCAGTGTCGTTGCAACCTTCTGCCGTCCACTCCTAGAACTGCTGCAGCTTCCTTTCCTTTTGGGCCCACCTCTCTTCTCTAGAGAGATATTTATGTGTTTTATGCTGTTTTCTCTTGTTTATTTACAAAGTTGTCGTTGGTACTTGCTGTCTGTATGTTTGTGTTAGTTTATGTTTAGGAATCGTCTTTTTAACTTTCGAATTCTGTAATAAAATTTGTCGTTTGGTCATGATTTGGGTTAACTCCGGTATTGGTAGGGATGACAGAGGGATAAAGTGAGCGCACTTGCTCAACCGGTTCATCACCACTAAGATGACTGTTGATCCTTCTGTCCGAGATAAACCTTCAATGAAATTCATACACCTTCTCCAATATTTTCTCCGATAATGCCAGAGGTTATGGCAACCTCCAAGCACTAACGCCATGTACTTGTGTCGCTGACACAAATCACACCTTGAGACCATGTCCATATCTTTTCTCATTCCCACAAAATACAATTATGTTGCTATCTCTGGTATATTTTGAGCACGCCCGAGTTCCCCCTTATAGCGCTGCCATGAAACTCCTGTAATAACTTTGGTATGCTTATTGAACTCTGGGTCAATACATAGCATGGGCGTCCACGAAAAAGTGAATGTTGGCCATTCAATGAATAACAGGGATAGCTATTTTCTTCATTAAAAAAACCCTACCAGATCTTGCTCAATTCCTCATATGTTCTACTTTCTTGTCTCAAGAACTCACAATCTAAAATCAAAGGAACTGACAATAGCAACAATTGAGGTTCTTCCATCCATTGTGATAAGGCATCAATGGTCTTATTCTCTAAAATCCCAGGCGACACTAAATCTCAAGGTCATACCCCGGTAGCTTAGATAATCACCTTAGATGTTCCTCAACTGGCATACACTATTCTAACTAAAATTTAAGATGCGTTGGTGCGTGAGTACTGTAAAACGCAACTTCGAAAAGGAAATCATTTCCGAATAACAAGCGCAATAGCCTAAAGCTTGCTCATAAACATGCTTGACTCTATTCCTCGCCGTCAACACTTGACTGAAATAGGCGATGGGTCATTGACACTGCATGAGAATGACTTTTAACCCATAAACTGAAGCATACGTCTTTATAATGAATGGCTTGTTGAAGTGAGGCAACACTAGCATTGGCACTCGTCCTGGTCTTTTTTAAAACTTCTTAGAAGCCTGGGTCGTTGCTTTCCCTCACTGAAAAATTATTCTTCAATTGCTCCATCAGCAACCACCAAATCGAGTTGTAACTCTTCACAAACTTCTGATAATATCTTCTAAGTTCCAAAAATCATCTCAACGTCTTCAAGATCTTAGGAAGTAGCCAATCCAGCGTAGCCACTACCTTCAATGGATCTGTTGAAATAGACCCATGTCATATGTACTCCACCTTCAATTGAGAAAACAAACACTTGTTTAAGTTAGTGTAGAGCTAGAGTTCACCGAGTACTATCAATACGTTGAATAATTAATGTGGTTTTTTGAAGTACGGTTCTACACTAGGATATCTTCAAAGAGTATTAAAACGAACTTCTGGAGAAAAGTCTGAAACACCCTTTTCATCAATGATTCATAAGTAGTTGGGGAGTTGTTGAGCCCAAATCAACCAAAACTTCCCTCATGAGTTAGAAATGCGGTTTTGTGCACATCCATCAACCACATCCGAATTTGATGATATCACTGTCGGCAGCTAAAAGGGAGGGGGAGTTAAAAAAGATTTGGTGGGTGATTTGTTCAAAAGTTGTCTCTAAGAAGCTGTCGGTCGCTGGAAGTGAAGTCCCGTCGCCCGCTTCGAAAGAACGTTTAATTTACATACATATATAATTTTAGAAAAATATGGAATCAAATTGACCTCATATTTTTTACAGTTTAAATGAAAGAGCACTCTACCACAAATCCTGTATCTATCCCGAGGAATAAACACAAGACTTGAGGATGAGACTCGATCAAATAAACTAAGAAATATATGACGTCTGTTTGGTCTGCGAAATCGTCTTATTTGCCGACAAGTTCCCCTATTTAATACAAAGAATTAAATAGGGTTTATTTTAGGCTGGGTTCGGAAAAACTTTCTATAAGGGCAAGCCCCCATAGTTAATTACATCTTAAATGACCGAAATCACCTAAGAAAACTCTCGATAAAAATCAGGAAAATACTATCTTCAAAGAAGTCAAAAGGATAAGACTTTTCAACGAAACCAGACAAGAGGTGTGAAACGGGATATGCTCGAACCTGGAACGATGTTGAGGAATCCAAATGAAGAGAAACTAGGGGAGACCACGGATCCAGAGGAGAACCTCAGTGACTTCCCAGTTTATCCTATGATTTGACTTCAGTTCAGTTTCGAGAAGAAATGTTTCGAGAAGAAATTATTAAAGTGTTTCATCCTGTCATATTTATTTAATTAGGGCTTATATTTGCACGACATTGCCACACAAATCGCCTGGAAGATATGAGGGTTTACGTCATATCAGACGACAACCTCGGAACCCTCGGAACCTAGCCTCGGAACTTAGAACGAGTTAGGTCCTAAATCATACAGCAGAGCTATACGAATGCCTAAGGAAAAGGTGGAAGATTTATGTTGCGCTAGGCAAACAACCTCGAAATCCTATGGATTGTTGTTTAATTTCTAGGAAAAAAATGATTTTGCTGGGGAAGACAAGTTTTGCTGTTGAAGATAGCCGTGCTGCCCACCGCGCTAGCTCTAAGCTCACTGACGTGACGAGTTTAAGTTTTCTAGGGTGTCCAGTTACGATGTTAAATCAAACAACTCTATGGTGAAAGTCTTCTAAACATCATATATAAAAGAAGACATGCTTAAAGATATATAAATAAAAATATGCAGTACAGGACAACAGTAGGATGCATGTAGAACAATAGCAGGTGGAAACTTGAGTGGTGTAATATGTTGTACAGAAAGAACAGTAGCAGGTAGACACAAAACAAGTATAACATGCTGTAACATGCTGTACAGTACGGTAGCAGACAGAAACAAGAAAATTAAGTGTTGTAAAATGTAAATCAAACCTATACGCCCGTGAGATCCGCTGTTTCTTAAGTATAGCAAGTCTAAATGCATCGCAAAAAACGAAGTCTGAAAGAAATTTCGTCCAGGAAATCCGAAAAAAAGTGTAACAATGACTCATGACAGAAAACTCGAGAAAAGCGACTCAAGCAAAAAAGAAGAAACTCAAGTAAAAAAGAAGAAAAAGAATCTTAAAAAATCTTAGAGAAATCCTGAAAGAAAAGAAAAGTAACACGAGTGCTCTGTCTCAAAGCTTCAATTAAAAAAAAAAGGTTCGGGTGAGGAGGACCGCAAGCACTCGTATGGGGCTAGGCTCAGCTATGTATTTATACTCGAGGGTCCAC